>NC_135305.1:77943396-78249358 GCF_048772815.1 Callospermophilus lateralis | reverse complement strand
CAGGCCTTGAACTTGTGCTCCTCCTGCCTAAGCTTCCCAAGGAGCTGTCATTAACAGGTGTGCACCACTGTTCCAGTATCCTGTTTGAGTATTTTAAAATTTATTTCCTTCCTTCCTTCCTTTTCTTCCTTCATCCTTGTTTTTTCTTTCCTCCCTCTCTTGTTTTTCCCCTCACAATTATCTAGAATTTTCTGGTAATTTAATAACTTAAACCTTTTTACAACAATCTTTTCTTGATTTTCAAGTGGGCCAAAACTCTTTTAGCCATATATTATATTACTGTAATATAGTCAAAATTGATGATTAAATAGAATACCTCCATTAAACAGCAGCTTTGACGTGGTTTATAAATAATAGCGTTCTATTATTTACATCTACCAAAACTGATCGGATTGCCAGTCCGTCTCCCCCCTTAGCCTAATAATGTAATCATTTATAGTTTTTAGCACCCAATTGTCTAACTTCTACTTTCTGAATTCTCAATGAACAAAAATCTTCTTTAAGCAGATATACTCAGAGTGTAAAAAGAAGAGAGCAGGATTAAATTGAGTCCTGATAATTAAGAATAAGTCACTAAGAAAACATGCCCAACAAATTCAGTTGCATTGACATTGCTTCTCAAAATATTTCTATAGGCATTATAGAGATACTCTGTTTTTCTCAAAGAAATGCATCTCTTTCTACATTTTTCTTAGCTTGTATTCACATATTTCTATAAATTTGCTTATGTGAAAAGGGTCTGAATCCTCAATAATAATACATGAAAGTAAACGCTACAGTAAAACAGATCTCATGCCTTCAGCTGGATTCAATCTTGATCTAGGTAGAGGATTTTAGGGTGTGCAACATTCATTTAATTAGACCATGTTGCTGCTTCCAAAATTTGATTTGACCCTCACATTGACCTGGTGTGCTCCTGTGAGCTATGACTACACTAGCCAATAAACAGTAGACAGAAGTATTCCTGTTTCCATCAAGACTGTAGGCTTTGGCATTGGAAAGATGAGGGTGGAATCCCATAGTCCAGTTCTAACAAGTTCATCTCTGTAAGAGTCTGGTTTTTCAGAAATCGAACTATAAATATTTACCATCATAGAATTTATGTCAGAACTAAATAAGATAATACGTATAGAATGCTTATCCATGGACTGAGGATATAGCTCGGTTGATAGAGTGCTTGCCTTGCATGCACAAGGCCATGGGTTCAATTCCCAGCACTACACACACACACACACACACACACACACACACACACACACAGAATGCTTATTAAATGTTTATGAAAAATTCTGCAAAAACATATAGTCACCATTAGAAGTAATAGGATTTTAAAAAATTCAAAGTACTGGGTTAGTAAATGAAAGCTTATATATTTATAGTATTAAATATGATAGCACATAAAATTGTTTAGTAAAAAATAAAAATGCTAAACAATAGAACTTGGTATAAACTTCTATTTAGTATTTCTAGTCTTGGGATAAAAGGACATAGCAACAATGGAGGAATCTAATAGCAAAAGTGAAGAGAAAAAAGGCAAACATATTTACATATTTACATTCCTGGCACAGCAATGGGAGTGGGTAGCTTGTTCCAATAGAAGTAGCACAAGGTTTGGAGGCAAGGTTTATGACCTTCTGCTATCTTTGCATGTAATGACAACATTGGACTAGATGTTTTCAGTGTTCTCTGAGTTTTTTTCTTTTCTTTCTTTTTTTCCCTCAGTGAAAAATTTGACTTTTCTTCTACATGGAATAAAAGTTTAAATATCTGTGGCATGCCAAGAAACGATCTCTCCAAAATGTCCATATGCTCCTTCTTTGCAAAGATGTTACCTTTCAGGGAGCAGGGGTGGGGAGACTTTGCAGATGTGATTAAGATTAAGAGTCTTCAGATAGGAAGATTATATTGGACCATCCACATAGGCCCAATGTGGTCACAAAAGAGAGATAGAGGAGGTTTAGAGACAGAAGGAGATTGAAATGGGATTAAGGAAGCAAAGGTCATGTAGCAACTTTCTTTCAGAAACTTCAAGAAGAAGGAATAGATTTTGGCCTAGAGACTTGAGAAGGACCAAAGTCTTTGGTTTGAGCTTAGAGACAGATTTTAGACTTTTGACTTCCAGAACTGTAAGGATGATGGACTTGTGCTGGGTGTGTTGGCACAAGGCTGTAATCCCAGCTACTAGGGAGACTGAGCCAGGAGGATCACATGTTCTAGGCCACCCTCAGCAACTCAGGAAGATCCTGTCTCAACATAAGAAACAAAAAGGGCTGAGGATTGTTAGAGTCTGTAAACAAGTCAGGATGGCACCTGGCAAGGGGATGTAGGTCAGTGGTAGAACATCCCTGTCTTCAGTTCCCAGGAGATAATAAATTTTGTTGTTTCAAGTCACTGAATTTGTGGTAATTTATTACAACAGTAATAGGAAATTAATACAGGATTTATCAATGTGGTTTTATCAAAAGGAGAAAAGGTATTTGAGGTACCCTGTAAAGATGTCGGTTGATCCATTTTTTATAATTATGCCTTTTCAAGGAATTTATAAATTGCTAGTAATTATTATTAATGATAGGGAGATAAATATGAATTTGAATTCTACTGCGTATACCAAACCTTCTATTCCCATTCCTCCATTTCCAATTTTCTCAGTTTTCTCCCTTGACTGTTAAGACTGAATTTCTCCAATCAGTCTGATTCTACTTTACAAACCCTCTTGGGATAAGGGCTCAGAGCAAAAACAATGAATGCAAAAGCTGACACTAACATAGGAAATGCTTCACAAAATAGTTTACATGCAGAGCATGTGACATACTGTGCCTCCTATGAAACTGACCCAGCCAGCAGTCAGCATACCAGTTTATTCACAACTGAAGTTGATTTTACCTGAGAGCACACACAGCTTGTTTTAAGGAGTGGCAGGATAAACAGGCTGGCTGGGTTAGTTATAAACAGGTGTGACCCCTTATTTTTTCACTGACCTCTTTGCCATATTTTATCCTGTTAAATTGTTTCTATTCCAATGGTACACACTCATTGGTGTATCAATTATTTTAAGAATCACTGAATGGCCTTCTTTCATAGGAAGGAAAGGTGGATCAAAGGATAAAATATGGTGGCGGATGAGACCACTGTAACAGGAACACTTACAGATGTCTGGGATAGAGTTCCACCTCTGTATATAGATAGTTGCTGTCATTGTCCTTTGGATTTTCTGAATTACCTTTTTTTTTTTTTAATTGGTTTCATTCTTCTTGTTTCTCGTTTTGTAACTATATCCAAGCCCACATGTAGAGGAAAAACAGGGCAAGGATGCTCAGGCAAATTTGGATTACGATCATCATCAGAAGTAAGTTGTGAACCATAATTGGCAAAACTATTCATATTTTCCTTAGACTGGAAGTCTTTGAGACTGGGGAAAAATACCTTAGTGTAGCTAAAAGTCCTGTGGGAATAAAGCCACAAGAATCTGAAAGAAATTAGACAATGTATACTCAGTTACCTAATTATCACAAAATTAAATAATTAAATGAACTTATGCTCAGTGGTGATGGTTAAAATTAATTAAGAATTAATTTAACAAAAAACTGCCCTTGGAATGGAAAAACAACGGACTTGAAGTAACCTTGAATAAAAATAAATGAATGGGTTGCCAATGACTGAGAGAATGTGTAACAGGCGATGGTAAAATGTTATTATTGAAGCAGAAGTCATCACCCATAGGTCATCATTTTAGTAAATATGTGCTTGTCATTTTAGTGTCAATAATACACACCTAGTTGCTTTCTGTCTTTTCAAACTGATACATGTAGTATTTATTAAATATTTACTATATCCAAGGCCCTATAAGAAGATAACACATCTTAAGTCTATTGATTTGGTGCCCTGAAAAATCTGGCATACTTTGCGTAAAGCCCTTAAGTTAATACCAAGTTGTGTGTTATAAACCTAATATATACTTATATATATAAGAGCTTTAATGAATAATTTAAAATTTATATTTAAATGTGCTAAAGTACCATTCATTGCCTTCTTTCTTTCCTCCCCTCTCTTTATATGTATGTTATTTTATTTTTTTGGTGCTGGGGATTGAACACAGGGCCTTGTGTGTATGAGGCAAGCACTCTAACAACTGAGCTACATCCCCAGCTCCTTATATATATTTTAAGGTTGAGTCTTTGTGTGTGTTCTCTCTCTCTCTCTCTCTCTCTCTTTTTTTTTTTTTTTTTTTTCGTTCTTGGTACCAGGGATTGAATCCTAGGTGCTTACCCACTGAACCACATCACCAACCCTTTCTTATTTCAAGACAGGGTCTCACTATATTGCTGAGGCTAACGTTGAACTTGCAAGCTTCCTGCTTCAGCCTCCCTGGTACCTGAAATTTCAGGCCTGTTTCTGTGCCCAGCTTGTTGGAGTCTTGCCTGGCCTTAAATTCCTGGGCTCAAGTGATCCTCTTATCTCAACTTCCCAAGTAGTTGACTCAAAATTTTTGGCAGTCTAAATTAAAGACACTCCCCCATGCAATTCCATAGGTTGAACTATATCTCACTGTCTTTTCTATAACCTTTTAACCTAGTAAACTGGATGATTTCCCCCCCAAAAAATATTTCCAATTTTATAGTAGAAGTTGATGGAAAAATAGATTTACTTTGCAGAAAACTGCTTTATGCATATGGGCTAGAACATTTGTATAAATCAAGTGAAGGATACAGGCATTATCTCGCTTGTATGAATTTAGCAAATTTTTGTTTCCTTTTAAAAATCTGAGAGGAAGATGTGTGAATTTAGAACATGTCTGTACTTGAGTAGCATGATTCTAGGTATTGATATATGCAACAACAACAACAACAAAAAGGTCAAAGCACATCAAATAATGGCTACATATGCTTTTATTTATTTATTTATTTATTTATTTATTTATTTATTTATTTTGCATTACAAAAAGATCAAAAGAATGCCAAATCAATAGCATCAATGCACTGACTGTGCATTTACTAATTTAAAGTATATGTCTCGATTTCTTAGGAGCTCCTGATGAGTTCCCCATTCCTTTATTTTTCCATTGTGCAGAACCACTATCAGATCTGCATTCTGTATAGTAGAGAGTCTGTGAGCCACCACTAGACATGTCCTACCTCTCCGGGCTTTATCAAGGGCGTGCTGCACCATCTGGAAGAGACAGTAACCTGTGATCACCAGTTTGAGCTGGAAGTTAATGAGTTTGCCTAAGTCAAATCAATTAAGGCAACCCCTAACAATGTTCTTTGTTTTATTTGCTTATCCCAAAAGGAACTATTCTGCTTTGTGCAATTTTCACCATACTCAATAGCAATCTAGAACAAAGAATTATAGATAGGTACATTTAGTAAGACTTTCAGTTGACAAAATATGTGTGATGATGAATGAAAATGAAATGGCTATGTATGTGAGTCAATGGTTCTAACCTCAAAGCCAGTAGTAGTATTTCTATACCTCAGCAGAGCTACCTCTCACATTTAGCTCATTTTCTCTCAGCTGATTGAGATTCTAATACTGTGTAGAAGAAATGGGAGTGGAGGGTGAAAACCAATACCTGGAACATGATAAAATGTTCCAATGTTGGATATCTCATTGAATCCTTGCAATGACCTGTAAGGTACATGGATTTTCACTTTTCAGATAAGTGAACTGTGGTTTGAAGATTCTAGGTCACTTGACCAGGGTCACAGTGATTGTAACAGATTAATCCAGGATTACAACCATATATGTTTGATTCCAAAAGTTGTTTCTTCTTTCATAACACATTCTTTGGGAATCAAAAATGATAATTATGTATAAATAGCCAGCATGTGTGAAGTAACTGCCTGGGCTCTTAGATGCCCTCTATTAAAATATAGGGAAGTCACTTAACTCTTCTCAACTTTAAAGTGCTATCTGGAAAATGGACATTCTAACAAAAGAAGTGAATTCATAAAGTTGTTGAGAGAACTGAGATAACTGCACATAATAAACACTTGATAGATATTAACAATTATTCATCTAATCAATGTTCATTTACTAAGTAAGTGCCTATTATTCAGGGAACAAGGACATAGCAAAATTAGCTATCTGGAGGAGTTTGCTGTGTAGGTGTATTGTCATATTGCCTTTGTTTCCTTGTTTTCTCCTCCAACCAAGCTAATTGTCTGGAGAAAGTAAAATAACAGGTCTGATACTATAGTGCAGAATATTCATTTCATGTGATTATTAATATGTTTGGCATCACTGGAGTAGTAACAAAATAGAAAAGAATTTTTTTCTTGGACTCTTTTCTTGATTGGAGAAATATTTCAAAAAATTGGGCCCATTTTTATAATGAGAACAATTCTGGTGAGAAAACCTTTCCAGAACATGAAATGCCATCTGTCCCAGCTCTCTCCCACATACCTACCACCTACTGAGCTTTTTGCAAAGGACAAAGTCTTAGTTAGAATTACAATCAGGCCTTTCTTTTTCTTTTTTCTTTTTTTTTTTTTTTAACTGTCCCTGGTGTCTTCTGTGATACCAATGTTCATATTTGGTGTTAATTTGTTTGAGATGAAGAAAGAGGAAGTTACCTTTTCACTCTCATTATCAAGGGCTGAAGTGGCCTCATCCAACAATAAAATTTTTGGTTTTCGGAGAAGAGCCCTTGCAATGGCTAGTCTTTGTTTCTGGCCTCCAGAAAGCTGTAGTCCTTTCAGTCCAACTTGTGTGTTGTATTTCTGTTACACGCAGTTAAGAAAGGAAGGATTGGATATTTAAATCAGCATGGCCTCTGTGGGCAAGAATGGTCTGTATATTTCAAATTTTACTGCTCTTAAAAATTTGTGTCCCAACAAGTGCTGAGACCTATTCTTGGGTTTCGTTGCAAATAAATACTAAATGATTAGTAAACACTATCTTCTCATTTACATATCTAATTGGATCCTTAATAGCACAACTTTGCCATTGTGTTTCCACATAGGAATTTTTCAAATTAAAGCATAAAAAAATTATTGGCAAAAATAAGTTCCCAGTCCACACAAACTGCTTTTTAATAAGTTATATTAACTTCTACTTTCAGGTCAAAATGATTCAAAGTATTTATTTATTTATTTTGGTAAAGGGAGATGTAATCCAGGGGCACTTAGCCTCTGAGACACATCCCCAGCCTTCTGGGGTTTTTTATTTTGAGATAGGGCCTTGCTAAGTTGCTTAGGCTGGTCTTGAACTTGCAATCCTCCTGTCTCAGCCTCCTGAGCCACTGTGATTACATGTGTGTGCCACTGTGCCTGGATGATTCAGAGTATTTAAAAACAATAAGGGAATCACAGGGTTCCTTCACGTCGGCTCCTGCATTACTTCTGTGGGCACTTCCCTCCGATGCCAGGATGCAGTTCTCAGGGAGATATGACTCTCCCTGGAAATCTGTTACGCATCTTGAAACAGTCTCTTTACCTTTTCAGGCCACCAGGTGCTCAGGATGACATTGGGTACTTCACAGCTTTTCCATAGTTCCCCTACTTACTACTACCCATTTTCTCTGGTTTTTCTTTCCATGGAAGGGCCAGGGAAATTTCATTCCTATCCTGAAACCATTGTGGTCCCCTAAATCATGATTGGTCATTCAGTTGGGGTGAGCAGGTTCTTGTTCTCTAGATTGTCCCATTGACTTTCCTTCCCTAAAGACTTCACACTATTTTCTAGTAGCTCCTGACAGTTGCCTAAGAAATATTACCACTGGTACCCAGACAAGAACGTGTGAATGGAGGCGCTCGAATGAGAAATGAGAAAGCAAATCCAAGTGTGTAACCTTCAAAGGTGAATCCTGGAGCAGTGTCTCCAAGAAGATGCAGCGTGATTCACTTGTGGTTCGTGTGAATCACCTTTCCCCCCACCTCCGCCTGTCTGCAGGTGTTGTGTGGAGAAGGGAACTGGTGATAGAACCTTCTAACAAGCATGTCTACTTCACCTCGAAATTTACTTTTCAATTTGAAGTGCACAGCTTCTTGCTTTATAGCAACTAATGACCAAAGCCCAGTAAAAGTTCTTTTCTGAATTGAATGTTCTACAGAGGAAAGCTTTTAGCTGTCTCCTCTGTGACTTCTCCAGGACTGTCAGTAGGCAGTTAAGAGCTTTAGAAATTTGGAACTGGGACGCGAAGATGGGTGTCTGCATGCCTGTCAGAAAGGCTGTTGTAAGGAACTCCTGAGCAGCATTCAGACTTGCTGTTTTAATGCCAGTCCCTGCCCTCCCCTGGACTTTTGGATGAGCAGACAGAAGTCTCAACAGCCTGTTCTTCTTCTTTTATTTGTTTGTTTTGTGGTGCTGGGGATTGAACCCATGGCCTTGTGCATGCAAGAAAAGCACTCCACCAACCTAGCTATATTCCCAGCCCTCGACAGCCAGTTCTTTTGTCTTCAAAATATGGTCATGTCATTTTCCTCTAAAAATGTCTAGTAGCTTCCTCTTTCCAAGAACATGAATTCCAAGCTTTTTAGCTTGGCCCATAGGATCTTCACACTTAGTCCTTGCACATGTGTTGGTCCCTTCTCACTTCTTGACTCTTCTCCTTATGTTCTGGGATTTAAAAATTTCTCCCTAACAGATGAAATACTTTTACACAGGTACATTTTCTGTGTGTTTATGTTTTCTGCTAAGAATGGCTTTGCCCCTCTCTCTGCCTGGTGAAATCCTACTCCATCTTAAAGACTCAAGTCCACAGCAAACTCCTTCATGTGGTTTCCTCCTTTGTACTCTCACCATTACATTGTATTTGATCCCAGCAGGCTGCCCCAGCTAGTATCTATTTCTTTGTTCACTTTTCATGGTCTTGAGCCAAGCCCTGGCAATTTCACTTTTACAATCCTTTAAATCCATGACCTTTTTTTTTTTTTTTTTTAACTTTATATAACTAATTTAGACTTTCAAAATCTATCTCTGGAAATAGCTCCTAACTGATCTTTCAAACTTCCTGTCTCTTTGTCATTCACATCATCATTTACATTGCTGCTAGAAAAGTAATTCCAGTGTCCAGTTCCAAACATCTCCCTGTTCAAAAATCTACTTAGTGATTCGCAAGGTTAAAATTTCCTTGCTTGCTATTGGAGTACCCAGCTGTACCTTAACATGCTCATCAAATATTACACTTCTATATAGTCTACTCCCTAGTTTGACCACTTATTATTCTCTGAATACTTTAGTATTTTCTGTATCCTTGTTTTTGCTTTGACCATGCCTATTGCCTCATTATAGAGAAGGTCCTGCTATATCTTTGACTACAGAAATTCTATTCAGGTCACCTTTAAAATCTCTAAAGATCCCTTCTGAGCCTCCAGCCAGAGGTGAGCCTTCTGCCCTCTGAGCCCAGACATTAGTTTGCTTGCATCAAGATCATCTGTCGGTGTGTTGATCTGGGTTCATCTCAACCATGCAGGACTATATTTTATTGGTCTTGGTTATTTCCTCTGAATGAAACATGGTTTCATTATGGTTTGCAAAGAACAAGGCTCAGTAGCTATGTGTTGAGTGAATAAAGGCATAGTGTTGGGAAGCGGTAATGAAGGCAGGAAATGCACATTTTGAGTGAACAGGACATGGCAGAGCAATCCATGAACCTGAGGTAAAAGTAAAAGTAAAATAAATCCTCACAAAGCAGAAGTGTGGTAACCACTTCAGTTTGCTAAATAACTGATGGAGAGGATTAAGATTAATAATATCTTTTTTTCCCCCCCAGTGCTTGGATTGAACCAGGGCCAGCATGTTAGGAAGCATTCTATCACTAGACTACATCCCAACCCAAGATCGATGTGCCTTTATGTGCCATGTGTGAAGACTTTCTTCTACAATCAACTTTTTGAAACTGTGGTCTTATATTTGGCAAGGATGCTAAGCTCCATTTACTTGGTTTAGGAAATTAATTGCATCTGAAAGAAGTTCAACAAATCACAAAGTTCACTTTTTTTTTTTTTTTTTTGCATTGGAGTTTGAACTCAGGGGCACTCAACCACTGAGCCACATCCCCAGCCCTATTTTGTATTTTATTTAGAGACAGGGTCTCACTGAGTTGCTAAGCACCTTGCCATTGCTGAGGCTGGCTTTGAACTCGAGATGCTCCTGTCTCAGCCTCCCGACCTGCTGGGGTTACGGTTGTGCGACCACATCCAGCACAAAGTTCACTTTTATTTTTCTTCCCCAAAAACCTAGGTCAGAGCTGTAACATGTTGGTATCTGTTATACCTGACAAGCTTCCAGCTGTGTTGGTTGTTTTGGAGAGCCCTTCTGATTCAAGTAGCAACCCTGGGCACCTGGGTTCCCACCTCTGAAACCTTAGAACCACTATCAATGTCATTTCTCTACTTCCCTCCAGTACATCACAAAGAATCCAGGCCCAAATGCTGACTTTCTGTTCAACTTCAGGGAACTTACTTGAACTTCTTTATCTGTAGAGTGGTTACATCATCCTTCCTGTATCATGGTGGAAATTTAGCTTAGTTCTTTGTTTATAGAAGTGCTACGTAGGGATAGGGCTGTAGCTCCGTTGGTAGAGTGCTTGCCTTGCATGCACAAGGCCCTGGATTCAATCCCCAACACCACACACACAAAAAAAATGCTGGGTAAATGAATGGCTGCTTTCCCTTCTTCCTTCTCTGCAGCCAACTCAACATAAGAGGGCAGCCTTGTCCTATGCAGAACACTACCTTTATTTCATAACATATAGTTTTTCTAAATCCTCTGATTTAGATTTTTAAATGATTTTATTTTGGCATCAGATTTTCTCACAGTTCTACATTCTTTGGGAGAAAAAAATGATAAAAAGGTAAACTAGAGTGAGAAATAAGCTATTCTTTTTAAGGAAAGAACATCTTAGTTTTCAAAGTCTATTGTAAAAAGTTAGCACAATAAATCTTTACAGAGTGTAGCTTTAGGTAAATTTGAGAAATAGGGCCATGAAAAGAATGAAAGATAAACAATTTAAGAATAAAAGCCAAATGGTGCAAATATAAAATATATAGCACTTTTACTGTTCGTAAATTGAACTCTCCGGGTTCTGCGGATAACAATCTGACTGTCAATTAACCATGCAAAGTGCCTTGGTTACAAAGGGAATTGCCACTGAAAGACATCATGAGATTACACTATCGATGAAAAATATGTGAATCATTCCAAAATATTTAGTACTGCGGAACCGTTCCACAGTTCAGAGGTCCCATCACCAGTGGCCTGTTTCTGGCTGTCGGCTCACTTAGGGTGGAGAGGAGGTGCTGAGGCAAGGGCTAGCAGCAGGAAAGTCAGGCTATGAGCCCATCAGCCTCTGCCAAACAGCAGGGGTCTAGGTTCATAGTTTGATCTGCTGGTTGTTCAACTCTTACTTCCTTTTAAGGTGTGTTAGATAAACACTTTATTAGAAATGGCATTGTAAGCACTTATTTCTACTTAGAAGTAGGTATTTCTATTTTTATTTTATTTGTGTGTGTAGATATAAAGGCTCAGATCTCATAAACATTTGAAGTTATGACAACCTGTCTCTGTGCACTTTTGGTGCCTGTTGTACCAAAGCCTTCTCTACAGTCAACCAAAAGTTTTCCTTTTCTGAGACTTTGTCGCAGCTGTAGAGTCAATGCAGAGTTCAAGGGGATCAAGGTGACAAAGATGGCAGGCAAGGATCTTATACTGTAGTCTGGGGGGGGCACTAAACAAGTAAAAACACTCCACGTAATGTGCTAAGTGCCCTGAAGACAATGTGACAAGGAACAGGAGCAGAGGGGACTATTTTAAGTAGGGTATCCAGGGTAGGATCTGCAAAGCTGATTCTTGAAAGTTAAGGAGCTGCTGTGCAAAAAGTCAGAGGAAAGTAGGTCTAGGCTGAAAAAACAGCAAATGCAAATGTCCTGAGGCAGGGGACCAGTTGGTGTGTTCATGAGAAAAGAGAAGAGACCAGCATGGCTGCAGCAGATGAAGCAGATGCGAAGGCTGGAGATGAGAGGCAGCTGGGCCAGACTATGGAGGCCTCATCAGCCACACAAAGCGCATGGGCTTCATTATAAATGCCAAGGGATGTCACAAGGTAATTGTAAGCCGGGTTGGGACATGATATATTTGATGTTTTTAAAGCATCCCTCTGGACAGGCATGGTGGCACACACCTGAAATCTCAGCAGCTCTGGAGGGAGGCTGAGGCAGGAGGGTTGCGATTTCAAAGCCATCCCCAGCAACCTAGGCCCTGAGCAACTTGACAAAACCCTGTCTCAAAAAACAAACAAACAAACAAACAAACAAACAAAAATAGAACAAATCAAAGAAAACCTGGTTAGAGATGTGGCTCAGTGGTTAAGCACCCCTGGGTTTAATCCCTGGTATTCCACCCCCCCAAAAATCTCTCTGATTGCTGTAAAGAAGAAAAGTTATAAAGGAAAGCAACAAGATTGGAAGACAGAGTATAAAGGGTCCTGCTATGGTCCAGAGGAGGGTGACGGCAGGGTGTAGGTGGATAGAAGGTGAAGAATCAAATGTGAAAGGTAATTCTGTGACAATAAATATATTTGGGCCTTGGGAAAAATAGTCATATAAAAATCTCAAGCTTTGCTTTTTTGTGTGTTTTTAATCTAACTTTTATGTTAGATGCTGGCAATAAATAAGTTGTATAATTCAAGGACTACATAAAGCAACCACTAAAGCCTGATAACTATGTAGGCCTCCTTGGCAGTTTGGTAATTCAAAATTTGAGCTATTTTCTTACCTCAGGGAGACCTTCAATGAAAGAATGGATATTTGCTGCATTTGCAACTTCTTTTATCTCATCTAATGATACAAGGCGGCTGTTATCACCATAGGCGATGTTCTCAGCGATGCTACAGTTGAAGAGCACAGGCTCTTGAGACACGATAGCTATTTGGGAACGGAGCCACTGTACATTCAACTCTTTTGCATCTACACCATCAAATAGCTGCCAAAAGCAGAATGGAGAATGGCATGTTAAGCTCTGACAACAGTATTATGTTACGTTTCACTGTATCCAGACATATACAAATCATAACAAGAAAGGTAGGAATTCAAGCTATTTCAAAGCATAAGGTTATCTTGGAAGGCTCATAAATCATATGCTGTATAAGAAGCAAACCTATAACTCACTGAAATGACAACTCCAAACTTTCCTGACATTTCTAGAATTGGCCATATATTGCAGAGATATGCCGGGGTCTGGATTAACCCCCGTGCTCTGTCCTGAAGTCAGATGCAAAATGAGTTATCTCTTCCTCTACCTCAACAGGACCCCTTTGACGCCCAGTGAGAGAGTGGGTGTAGACTGATTCAGCAATCCTCATGTAGAGACGTGCCATTCTGCACATAGCCATGTGTGTTCACGTGGATATATGCTATCTTCAAAACATGCCTATTATGTGATGGGGATTCTTCAGGGAAATCATGTAAGTTGAAGCTCGTGCCCTCCTACAGCTCATATTCTAGCAGAGAGGCAGAACCAACCAACCAACCAACCACACATGAACAAATTACTTAATACATTCAGAAAAAGAAAGTGCCAGGAAGACAGGGTAACAGACAGGACTGAGGCTGTGAAGAGGGTGTGGACAGGGAAAATGAAGGGAAGCAGGAAAGGATGAAGAATTGGGACATGATGATGAGAAGTAGCCAGCAAGGAAGTTAGAGCGAGAACATTCTAGAAGAAAGGTTCACAGGTGTGTTTAAAGAACATATTGACATACAGTCCACCATGAGGGATATAAAGAAGCTGGGAGAGGGAGGTAGAGGCTAGATCATAAAAAACTTTGACTACTATGCTAGACTCTGGTTTATTTTCACTGCAGTGGGAGACCATTAGAGGGTTTCAGGGAGTGAGTATGCTATACTATGTCCAAATAGGTCACTGATACCTGGTTTGAGGGAGTCCTTTTTGGACAACTACGTTTTGCAAATATATGTTGGGAATTTGGGAATCTGTGATGGTAAAAAGACTACACTGCAGGAGAGTTAGGAGTTACATGACCATCTATGACCTTTGGGAACGAATGGTGTTTCGTAGGAGGGAGAGGAAGGATAGGAAGCTCTGTGTGTGTGTGGGGGGGGGGGAGAAGTAGTGGTTGTGGCAGAGAGATCATGGAAATCTAGAATATAACATAAGGTATAATAAGATAAGTGCAAGGTAAGAAAAGTAACCCTTGTGTTCATAGGAAGAAGAGGTTCCGTCTTTTTGAGATCAGGGCCCACATATAAAAAAATGCCCACATATAAAAATGCAGATTCAAATGAGGCTTAATCTTGCCTAAGTTTTTGAGAGCTGGGAGGTGGGGATGGCCAGCAAGAACAGCAAAGCCTGACCAAGGAGGTCAAGGAAACTTTTATCTCTGTTTTAAACCAGAGCAGAATAAAGAGGCTTGATTGGACATGAGACTTGTTCTCCACACCCATATTCTAAAAGAATTCCATGACTTTTAAGACCAAAATTCTGTTGCCAGAATGGTTTGAAGAATCTTTAGGTCATTGTATTTAACTTCAAAGTCCTAACCATCATTTCTGTTATTGATTTGCTTTGTTTTCTTAGCTAAGTCTTGTTGGGCTAGAGATTATTATTATTTTTTAACTTCTGCATTGTTTGCCATACCCAAACCAGTAAAGATGCTTAAGCCCAAGTGAATGTTAAAGAATAGTAGTGGTAAGCCCCAGATTAGGCGTATCTAAGCGCAGTCTTACCACTTGTCCTCTCACAGGGTCATAAAATCGCTGCAGAAGTTGAACAGAAGTACTTTTCCCACAGCCACTGCTCCCAACGAATGCTACTGTCTTCCCTTTCTCAATGCTGAGGGATAAGCCGCGAAGGATGAAAACATCTGGGCGACATGGATAGAAGAAGGAGACTTCTCGAAACTCTAAGTTCCCCTCACATGTGTCCTACAAAAGGAATTTTGGAAGGGTGACTTAGAGAGGTTCTAACACATGGTAGCACATTGGCTAAGCATTTCCTGAAAAGTGTGCATTTAAATTTTAAACATCACATTCATCTCTGTGGAGCTTCTAAACAAATGCTGGTTTCTTTCGTGTGTGTGTGTGTGCGCGTGTGTGTGTGTGTGTGTGTGTGTGTGGTGTTATATATGTTTCTTTTTCTTGCAGTGCAAGAGTTTGAACTTGAGGCCACATGCATGCTAAGCAAGCACTCTACCACTGAGCTACATCCCTAGCCCTTGTTTATATTTTTATGCCCATATTTCTTGTTCTCTTCACCACTGGAATTCACTGAACTTCTAAAAAGCACTAGCTTCCTTCAGTTTGGCTACTCAAACAACAATCCATTCTGCAGGTTAGCTGTTTAGTCAGATGCTCTGAATAAATACATCTTTCTTTAAATTTGGTGTGTGCTTTATAGAACTTTGCTGCTAATCCAAAGAGTTGGGTCTTCATAAACTATAAGTATTATTTTGTAAATTGGGCTAGGTTTTATAATATGTAGATTGTATTTACATACATATAATACATACAATATTTTGAATTTCTCTTCATTTTCTTTTTTTAAAAATGATTTTATTTTATTTATTTGTATTTATGTGGTGCTGAGGATGGAATCCAGTGCCTCACACATGCAAGGCAAACACTCTACCAACTGAGCTACAACCTCAGCCCTCTCTTTATTTTCAGTTGATCATTAGACAGAGACACTTTTCAGTTGATCAATAGTCAGAGACACTTGCCTAAAAGTTTAGTTATCTATGTTTCAATCTCTTTAGTGATTGATAATTTGTATGTAAGCCAATATTAAGTGTAATAAGGATGTCTTAAAATAATCTCTGGAACTATCAGTAAACTGATCATTAACTTTCCCTTTATATTTTTGGTGTATGAGATTTGGGGTTTTTTTGAACTTCATGCTTCCCCCAGTTGCTTTTTGTGGGTGGGTTGCTGAAGATTGAACCTAGGGCTTTACACATGCAAAGCAAGAGCTCTACCTCTAAGCTACCTCCCCAGCATGCACCCTCCCTGATTATACTTTAAGTACTATAAACTTTTGCTGTTAGTGTAAACATAAACTAAGAAGGTGTATGTGGATATGGCATATTGGGGGTGGTAGTGATAGTTGGACTTTCACATGGATTCTTACAATCAGCTTTAACAGTCAGGTTTAGCAAATTCTGAGTCCAGCATGTGGTACCAGGCAGGGGAACCATCAAAATACACATTATATTATCTGGTTATCAATATAATGAAAAGTTGAGCTGGGGATGTGGCTCAAGCAGTAGCACACTCGCCTGGCATGCGTGTGGCTCGGATTTGATCCTCAGCACCACATACAAACCAGCCGCCAAATACTAAAAATAAATAAATAAATATTAAAATTCTCTCTCTCTGCCACTCTCTCTTTAAAAAAAAAATATAATGAAAAGTTAACGTGATCAGGAGTTCTAGCAGGAGATGAAAATATCTGGAATGACATATGCCAAAATGTAAGTGTAGAGTAATATAGTTTAATTGTAGCTTATTCACTGTTTTCCATTTTGCCTCTACAACATACAAATATTATCTACAAAAAAAGTTAAAAATAAATTCAGAAATATAGAGTACAGTTACTTCTCTGTATGCTCTGATGCCTTTGGGAAAGGCATCCAGAGACATTCTACAATCTCCTAGACTTTAATACTCTAAAGAATGTATTCTGGGGTTGAGGTTGTGGCTCAGCGGTAGAGCGCTTGCCTAGCAAGTGTGAGGCCTTGGGTTCAATCCTCACCACCACATAAAAATGAATAAATAAAAATATTGTGTCCAGTTATAACTAAAAAATAAATATTAAAAAAGAATGTATTCTTACTATTTAAAATTGTATTTGTTATGTTAAATTTCAATCATATATAAAAGTAGAGAGAAGAATATAATGGTCTTCCAGATGACTATCACTAACCTTCAGCACTTATCAATAGTTTCCAGTTTTGTTTGACCGGATTTTAATTTTGAAAAGCAGAGGAAATCATATTTAGTATTTACATGTTGAAAAAAAGATTAAATAAGATAATAAGTTAATTTTATAGTCTTTAGAAGAAAAATGTATACATCCTATGCCAAGCATATAGTTCCATAATAAAATATATTTGTGAGATACTCAATTCCTCTATCGTAATTTTAGAAAGAAACAAGAGTATTAATACTATTACACATATACATCCTAGGATTGAAAAAAAAAAAAAAAGCTTCCTGGGTACTTTACTTTCCAAAACACAAGCATGAAATTTTATTTTAACTGTGGTCTATCTTTGAACTTTCTATTTTTTAGAATTTCAAGATCCTTTTATTTCTCTTAGTAACAATGGGCATTCCTTATGATAATTATGTAATTTAAGTGATACTGTATTGTTTTAAAAGTGTCATGCAAATACATCTACTATTAAAATTCTAGAGAGAGATAGGTTTAAATGAAAAATTTCTTTTAAATATATATCTATAATTGGCTATTCCTTGGCAATTCCTATCTATGAGTTTAAAATGTCTAGAAAGGTCTTAAGGAATATATATTGTCATAAAAGATTATTATTGGTGGGTTTATTTTAGAATTATTTAAGTTTCTATTATCTCCCTTCTAATATTCACAGACATTTAGAGTTTTTGGCTAAATTTTTGTGTAGTGGTTCCTTTTATTTTCTTTTGATGGTGGTAATCAGAGATCAAATTTAGGAGGAGTACCACTGAGCTACATTCCCAGCCCTTTAACAATTTTTTAAAAAATTGAGGCAGGGTTTTACTAAGTTGTGTAGGCCCTCATTAAGTTGCTCAGGCTGGCTTTGTACTTGCAGTCCTCCTGACTCAGCCTCCTGAGTAGCTGGGATTATAGGTGTGCATCACTGCACCTGGCTAATTCCTTTTTAGTCCACCTATGTTTGTAGGTATACTTCCCATGGAACCTGAAACAATAGGACACTATTTACTTTGCACATATTGTTAGAGGAAAAAAATGAATAAAATCTAATACAAATCTTCATCCAAGACTCACACTATTGCTGTCTCAATAAGAACATTCTCATAGCATTAGACAAATAAACTAAAACCACCTATTGATAACACAAGAATATATTTTAGTAGTAGATAAAAAAAAAATCTGAGACAAGACTCCTTTCCTCCTTTGTAATGATAAAATTATTTTACACAAACTTTTAACTCCTTAAGTTACTGTTAACTACCTTTTGCAAAGTTAACAAATGCCTTCATATAATAAGTAGACACTTAAAATCATAGTTGTGCTTACTGGCTTTTTCCCTTTTTGGCTGTGGCTGTCTATGGTTGGTTTCTTTTCCAACAAGGCAAACAGATGAGCAGCCCCAGATTTGGCCTTGGAATATTCAGGTGCCAAAACAAGTGTCTCTCCCATGGCCATAGCTCCGTAGGCAATTGCAGTGAAAACTCTGCCAAAAGATAAAGCATTTGAATCTTAGGTCCATCTTAAGATGACAGAACTCCCAAAACAAAGGAAAAAGCAGGCCCAGGACTCCAGCTCCCTGTCCTACATAGTACCATGAATGCCAAAGGACCAATAGGTATCTTTTTTCCTGCCATGTGCTCTATATGCCAAAATAACCTTTGCAGCTTGGGTAATTTTAAAATGTCTCTTCTGATTAGAGACACAGATCAAAGATTCCAACTCGTGATTGGAAAACTTCTTAGCTACCCTAATGTAAGGCTTGCTTGCTTGGACATTTGATAGAGAATTCAACTGACAAAAGGAAGAATATGTCTCCAGTTGTAAGATCAGAGTTGACACAGTAGATAGGATGTAGGTTTTTTCTTTTTTTGCATGTCATGTAGTGAGAACTAAATGATTATCTGCCTGATGTGTTGCACTATTTAAAGAACAAATCATGGTGGTTGTACTTTCTTAGGTCTCCCAATCAAAATCTGACTAAGATATATATCTTATCAAAGATTGGAGGTTTGCTATAGATGATGATCTCAATTTCAAAATTTGCTCATTATAAAATGGTAAGCAGGAAAGTCATATTTGGAAGCATACAGAATATTCAGTTATGCCATATAATGTGACTATGGTTAAATATTTTCCTCTTATTTTCTATTTCATTTTAGATATGAAAATACACATCTGGAATGAAAAACAATGCATTCCAGTAACCACTAAAAGAATAATTCAGCTAAAGCTGCAAGACTCATTGGCAATATTTCAACATTAGACAATAAAAGGCATTGCTGAACCCAGTTGCTTGTTTGCTGTGCTGGATTCCAGCCAGGTAAACATGTCTGGGCTACTAGTGAATTTCTCCCTCAGTGTATATACCTTAGTGAATTTTTCCTCCCTTTTGAATTTCTCACTCAGTACCTACCAAAGGTTGGGTGTTGTAATCTCTTGGTAACCTGGACCTTAGATCCTGAATCTTGTTGGCTTTACAAAGATCAAACACAGCATAAAACATAAAAGCAACCAGTTTACTAGGATGTCTGAAGCTAAAATTATTATAGTCAATAATGCTATGCTCGTAAGGCATTTTTAGTGCTAATATTTATAGAAATTGTTTAGACCTCAAAATGCCATTCAAAATGCTTGATTCCGAGTTGTAAACATCAAAGTTAAGTAACTTAAGAGTTTTTTTTTTTTAAATTTTTTAGTTGTAGATGGACACAGTATCTCTATTTTTATTTATTTATTTATTCATTCATTTATTCATCTAAATACATAATTGTGGGGGTGGGGGCTTCAATCTAGCCCTTGTGCCTGTGGAAGGTAAATGACCCAAAGGAAAGGGAAGAGGTTTCAATAGAGAAGGGACAGCATCTGCAAAAGCCCTGCCATTGCCTTTATCATGTACGTGCTGAGGGAGGTCTAGAGGGGTGGGTGCTGATGTTATGGGGGCCATGAGGAGCCTAGAGGGGAGGGTGAACTGTTTGGTGATGGACTGACTATCTGGGGGTTGAGTCAGGGATACTAATCTTTACTTTTTTCCCCCAGATGGACTCCGTATAAAGGCAGGCCAAGAGCCATGCAGCTAGAAACCTGGTTTGCTACAGAGCCTGTCCTAACCTAGACAGACCCAATTAGAGTGAGCTACACTGAAATTCTTTCCCACTCAACAAATGTTTATCATACAGCAACTGATGCCAAACTCCATAACAGAGTTGAACAAAGTCTTCCAATCTGGCTTAAACTCCTGAAGCATCTGATTTGAGAGCCACCCCACCTCCAGAGAAATGCACAGGCCAGCTCTCCACGCCCCTGTGGGCCTGCAGGCATTCTGCCCATTGTGGATAAAAACAAGGACAAATTCACTAGGATGACAAATATTTTAAAGTCACTGATAATACATTTAATATTAATCTATAATTTCTTATGTGTCCCCTTCACACCTATGAATAAGTTTATAAGAACCATTCCACAGTTCAGAAATGATTTGCACATTGAACTAACTCTTGAATAAGTCAAACAGGAATTAAACTTGAAATTTAACCTTTGAAACTTTCATAAGCTAATTTTATCATGGAAGAAGAAATATTACCTAGCATTTATACTTATCTGGCACTGAATCACAGCCTTTGGGTCGGCACAGGGTTGAGAGAAGGAAGAGGTCTGGATAAGAGCAGCCCAGCATCTTCGGATGCTCCACCTGTCTTCCCTGGTGATAAGGGTTCTCTAACTTGAGCATGGTCACTCATCCTCACTATGTTGATCCTTTCAAACCTGTCTGAGCAATGGGTGAAATCCTGTCACCTATCTTTACTGTTAAGATAAAACTGGAATTTTATAAAAATCCTTGGGATAGGAACAACATAAAAAAAAAAAGTATAGAAATGAAAAATCCTAATTTTAACAAAATTGACCCAGGAATAAGCTGCATAGTTATGAGTTCCAATAGATTTGTATTCCCTGAACCCTACTCCCATATCCAGTTTGTAGGCCTTTGGTGACTTATCCTAATAGAATGTTGAGTGGCTCTGAAGCCAGACCATTGAGATTACATCCAGTCTCCACTGTTCATTTACTATCTGTGTGACCTAAGGAGTTTTAGTCAACTTCTCCACGCTTCTGTTTTCTTATTGGCAACCAGATGATATGAATATCTACATCTTATAAAGTTGTTACGGAGTTATTAAGGCAATTAAATACATAAATAATGTACAGTGCTTAGTACAGAGCCTGGAACATGAGTGCTCAGCAAATGTAAGTTTCTTTATTATTCCTCTCATGGAAGGAGAATCAATGGGACACCTTCTGTTAGAAAATAAGCCCTCACACTTTAGTAGAAATATAACATAGCCGATCAAATCACAGCTTTTGAAGTTGCCACTCAGTAAGTTCTTCTCTCATGGATGGGAAGGAAGACTATCTTTCCTCCCAGAAGTGGTCTTTAAATGATTCCCATGCTCATTCTCTTTTTCTCCCTCCATCCATACAAACTCAGAGATCCTCTTCTGTGGAAAGTCTTTTCCAAAAGAGATGGGTGAAAAAAAAATTAGCCCCTGAGGTTATCTGGTACTTTGGATCTTATGAGATATTTTTATATACATGATACCATTTGATCACCCAGGAGATAATTAGAGCAAAAACTCATATCACTGAACAAATAAGGAAACTCCAGCTCAGAAAAGCTATGCAATTGGCCCAGGACCTCAGTCATGCCAGTCTTAGGCTGGAACACAAGCCTCCTTGCTGTGTGTCTTCCTACAAAGTGTTCCTTCCAGTGAAAAGCTGACCCAATGACCTTTCCTGGCATGTAGTCCCCATCTTGGGATCTTCAGAGGTCCTAGGCAACTATTCTCCTTTGGTTTCTCTACTTGGATCCCTTTGGTGGTAGATGTGGCCTCCATTTTGTTCTCCTGTCTTTCTGAAAACCTCTGAGGAGCAGCCAGGCAGGAGCTGGGCTGCCATAGTAGTGAACAGGGAAAGAAGCCTTTACTATTTGCTTTGCTTTAGCTAACTATGTCTGCTTTCCTAATAGTGATGATGACATGCACAGTTCTTCCATGCTACATGGCCTCCAAGTGCAAAGATAGTGGTGGAGGTCCAGTGTGCTTCTTTCCATGACTTAGTATTTCAAGATGTCAAACACCTGTTAACATTTATTGGAAACTCACTTATGTTGCTTTTTTGACTGATAACCACATTTTATAACAAAATTCCAATATTATTTTCTCTCAAGAACTGCATTTAGATTCTAGGAGGAGTGGGCCAGTAACACATGGGCTGTCTGTACCTTCTGTCATGTTTTGATTTTCACTTATGTGTTTGCTCTACTTAGCTTCTTGCCAATATGTGTAGCAAAGAGGACATAACTCACAGAAGTAGAGGAAGGCCACCAAATAGGGTTTGGAGAGTTACAGAAACCTACGCTGGGCACCAGTGCTTGCTGAACTACATTGCAAAAGGCAAGTCAGAGTCCTGCCTGATAGCACCAATATAAAATGGAATAGGAGAAAATAAAGGTATTTTGTATTTTAAAAACTGAACATTTATAGCAAAGTAATAAATCCAATGTTGCCAATTTAAGCAAAGGAGAGGTAATGTGTTTTGCTTCACACATGGATATGGGAACCTAGACAACAGATTTTCTAATTGCCTAATCCCTAGCTTCAAGGCTGTAGATTAAAAATGTTATCACCTTATGTAAATGCTCATTTCAAAGAAACTTCTACAATAATCAATAATGAAGGTAAACAGAGACCACTTTTATCTTAAGACATGCATGTTGACTTTTTTTTTTTTCTTTTGAGGATCTTTCTCTAAACAGACATTCTGATAATCTAATATGAGCACAATTAAGAGAGATTCTGATGTGAAAATTTTGGTGTGTGTCACCTATTTTTTTTTTTTAAGTTAAGGAAGGACACAATACGTTTATTTTATTTATTTATATATGATGCTGGAAGATGAGGATTGAATCCACATGCTAGGCAAGTGCTCAGTAGCACTGCTCTAGCCCCCTGTGTCACTCTTTTCTAAGGTACACTGTCATTTCTGAAAGAGAGATAGTATATCCCACACCTCTAGGTATAAACCTTAAAAACACATTCACAATGTATTAAAAAAAATCTTTATTTTTAACAATAAACTAAAATATGACTTCCCCCTTTTATTTTTCTTTAGCAAACCACAATATAGGTGATTAAATCCAGGGCCTCATGCATGTTAGGCAAGTGTTCTAGCACTGATCTACATCTCCAGCCTCTTTTGTTCTGAGACAGGGTCTCCCTAGGTTGCTCAGGCTGGCTTCAAACTTGGGATCCTCCTGCCTTAGCTGCTGAGACTATAGGTGTGTGCCGTCACACATTGCTTGTTCATATTTCTTTAAATGTGAACCTCAGATCTTATGCCTTGGAATGATATGGGATGTTTGCTTAAATGCCTTATGTCAGAACTGTGAATTAGACTTTGTGGTATGAGCTCCAAGCATCCACTTTTTTTTTTTTTTTTTTACCAGTTTCTTGATTTGTGAGTTGGGAAACCATTTATTTGGAGAGCGGCACAAAGATATTTTTACTTACAAAGGATTATGTAAAATCCTACAAGAATTCTAGTAGGGAGGAATTTTTTTTTTTTTTTTTTTTTTTTTTTTGTAAACCTCTTCCAATTCAATTGGTTGATTAGAAAAGAAGCTGTATTTCATTCTGAATCTGGAAGTCACAGAATCTTCTAGGCCAGGTATAACACAGTATGTCTAAAGGATGCTTTTGTACATTTATGATAGAAAAGGTCATAAGGTGTCTAAGAAGAATGAAGATTTGGTGTTGAAGACAAATTTCATCTATTTCATTATACATGGTGCCGTACCCTTATTTCCCAGAGAAACTTTTTGTGTCCATAATATAATAGTATGGGCATTGTTACTCTGAAGGCTTTTTGAATGAAACTAAAAAACAAAATAAAACAAAAAAACAGCCATACTAGCTGCTGTAGCTCAGACAACTCTGTTTCTTCCTTCCCTTGGGATATAATTCATGAATAATTATTCTTATGTTAATTGTCCTACATATGTTCTGACAGCTAAAATGCTTATGTCTTTAGAAGATGACCTTTTCAATGAATTTAATTAAAAGAAGTATAGTAGGCCAGCGTGTGTGTGTGTGTGTGTGTGTGTGTGCGCGCGCGCGCGTGCGCACTGATTGGGGGACACATTGTATTGAGGCCTTTTTATTCTCCTATATTTCCGGGCTACAGAATAATCTAAGCAAGCCATCTGTTTCATTTTTGTTAAGAATCAGCCCAGATCTGGATATTCAAATATTTGTAAAACTAAGAAAGGATTACTGAAAAAAAATTTTTTATGTGTATGTGGAAATATTCTTTGAAGATTTGACTAAGCATTAGTAATAGTAATAGTAAATACATACTAAACAAAGACTGGCATGAACTTGAATTTGTGCTTTGCTAGTTGCTGATTATGTGGCTTTGAGCAAGTTTAGTCTTGAGTCTTAATTTTTCTTTTTGGTACTGGGGGTTGGGGGGTACTTGACTACTGAGCCACATCTCCAGCCCTATTTTGTATTTTATTTAGAAACAGGGTCTCATTGAGTTACTTAGTGCCTCGCAGTTGCTGAGATTGGCTTTGAACTTGCAATTTTCTTGTCTCAACCTCCCAAGCTGCTGGGATTACAAGTATGTGCCACCACGCCCTGGTTAAGTCTTAATTTTTCCTACCTGCAAAGTAGGAATAATTATATTTCATAGAGTAGTTTAAAGAATTAAGCAGGCAATGCGTGAGAAATCCTTGGTATTGAGCAAAAACAAAGCTTTAATTGGTAGTGATTATTGTGGGCAATGGAATGGTTGGAGTCTTGAGAGTCCCCTTTCAGGAAACATTCTCTTTGGCCTTGCTGGCTGGCATGAAATAGATTGGCTGTGGAGGAATATGGTGGCTAAGATCCAGAGGATCTCTTCCCACAGAAATATCAAGTTGTACAGCTCATGTACCAAACTAACTTCACAAGAGCTAAGAAAATCAGGAGAGAGACCAACTAATAAAATGAAAATACTACTGAAGAAGACAGGAAGGATAGAGCTGACTGTACCACCTCTCCCTCAACTGCCCGAGGCCAACATGGCCCTACCACTAGGCTAATGTGTGTGACTGAGCTGCTACAACTGATAGACCAAGTACTGACTGTCACCAATTCTCCTCCAACCTTGGGTGGCTGGGCCACAGGGGGGCCACAGGATTCTATCCGCTGGGAGGCAGGGAATGAAAACTAGCATAGGATTTTGTTTTGGAGTCCAGTGCCAGGTCTGCTGTGGTGAGACCAAGTACCCAGTAGAAATTGAAGGCCCTGAGGGAGGCCAGCTCTAGACTAGCCTGCCTATGGGATCTTTAGCAATGGAGCCTCTAGACTGACCGTGGCATTAGGTAGATCTTTGCACTGGTGGGAAAGATTTGAGTTTTGGTCTGCATTATTTCCAGCCTTGGAGTGGGCCCTGGGGTATACCTGCCCTCCTGTGAATGTATAGGGTCCTGCAGCATAAAACTCAGTACAACCCAGTTTAATGTCAACCTTGATGGTAAGGGACTCTCTCTACCACCTGTTCCCTAACCTCAGGCAGCACAACTAACACTAGGCTTGTCCTCATAGACAAAGCTCTAGAATTTCCCTGGTACCCAGTGGCCAGGCACCTGCCCTTCCCTTGGGACAGGTTGTGTTTCGACCTTATCACTGCCAGCTAGGATGTGTCCTCTGTCACCTTTAAAACTGTGCATGTCCTTAGGGCTGTGAGATGCAGATATGACCCAGCTTAGTCTCAGCCTGGGTGGCCAAGAGACTGCCTTTACCAAAACTACCCAAACTCAGACAGCATGGAGTGGTAAAGATCCCACAGGGTAGAACAGGGTATGAGCACAACACTTTGTCAAGAAACTTAGTGCTGGGCTGGTGAAATATTAGCCGTGGGCAGATCCCAGCAGCCCCCACTACCAGGCCTGCCTGTGAAGAGAATGTCTGGGACAGCTCCAGTGCCAGGGGAAGACATCTGCACTGGTTCATTGGAATTCTGCTCTGGCCACCATCACCTGTGACTGGCTGCTGCAGGCTTGGGCCATTAGTTCACCTCAGCAATAGTCAGGTCTCACTCCAGTGTTATGCTGGTCTTGGTGGGCTATGAGGTCACATGTGACATAGCTTGGTGGCATTGCTGGCCCAGAGATGGCTGGGGCTGGTCCACTCATGGTGACTCTGACCAGAACCAGGTAGAATCACACAGCACCTGACCACAGGCCAGTCACTGAAAAGGATGCATCTGGTCTACCTTGGCCCCAGGGAGAGGATTGTGGGGACAGACTACTTGTTCTAGATATTCTCCTGTTTCTTTCTGGAAAACACTTTGCCAGGGTATCTGGGACAAACCTGGTTACTAGAGGATGGGGGAGTAGGTGGGGAAGGGGGAGAGACAATGATCAATGGGCCAATGGGTACTGAGTTACAGTTAGAGAAAGAAGTTTTGTGCTGTTGCATACTAGGGTGACAGTAATGTGCTGGAAGAAAGAACTTTGAAGGTTTTTGCCATAAATGAATGGAAAATATTGGAGAAGATGAGTATATTTAACCTAATTTAAACATTATGCAAAGCATACATGTATTATAACATAGCACCCCATTAATATGCATACGTTTTATGGATCATTTACAAAATAAAAAAATTTAAAAGAAAGTGATTGGCATGATTTTGAGGTCATATCACTTTTGAATTAAGAACATTCTCTGCTTAGTTTTGACGCAGACAAATCTCAGTGTAAGTAGAAGGAGATTCCCAGTTATACACATCATAGTTTTATGTAAATAACTGTAGGATCAGTCTTCCTGCTCACACACCTGGTGTTAGATGTATAGATACAGAAAGAAAAAAAAAACATTTTAAATCTGTGAAACACAGGAGCAGTGTCAATGCTTCAAACAAGCTCAGGCCATTTCCTCAAATGGAACATGACCACAAATGGAACATGACCACAGGAGCAGTGTCAAATTGATCCTGGAGGCATATTTCTACTTTCCTTATTTTATTTTTTGTTGCTGGGGATCGAACTCAGGACTTCAAGCATGCCAGGCAAGTACTCTGCCACTGAGCTATACCCCCAGCCCTCTCCCTTTATTTCTGACTCCATTATTCATTTAATAAATATTTAATATGTGCTGTGTCTACTGCTTGTTGTGGGATTTAAGGAAATATCCTTAATAATAAGATAGTCTAAGACCACAAGAAATACAGAAACAAAGAAGACAATCTCAAATTGTGACATGCTATTAAAAAGCCATAATAATGGGAAAGATGAGGAGGGAATGGTACAGGGACCACTTTGGTTCATCACTGAAAGCCTCTCTGAGGAGCAGATGTGGGAGTGGAAGCTTGGTAATAAAGAGGCCTGGCACAGACCTGGGGAGTGACCATTCAGGTAAACAGAAGAGCCTGCAAAGTGCAAAGACACTGAGGTGGAGCGTTCCAGGGACAGTTCCAGGGACAGTGTGGGGCTGCTATGTGTTTCACAAAAGGGACAGTGATAGATGAGGTTGGAAGGAAGGCAGAAGCCCCATCATGTGGGGCTTTTAGGTCATGTTAAGGAATTTTGTTTTATTCAAACTTTAATTGAAAGTCATGACACTATTTTAATGAAACAATGCATTGGTTTTGTGGTTTAAAAAATTTAATTCTGCTTGGGACACATTAAGGTATTTTTAGACGTCCATGTGGGGGTGTCTAGAAAGTAGATGGATAAGAGTTTAATGTTCAGGGACAGGGTCAGAGATGGAACTACAAGAGAAGAAAGTTATTGGGACATTTGTGGTAAACTGGCAGACTGGGTGAGACCATCAATGAGAACGTATGGAAGAAAGTTCTGAGAGCTCTCCACCCTTCAATACAAACAAGCCCAACAGAGAACAGGAGCCCGTAAGGCAAGGAGTGAAGCCTGGAAAGAAAAGTGTTTCAGGAAAGATTCGTGAAATGCCCCTGAGGGCTGAAGCGGGGTTGAAGCCAGTGATGACCTTGGCCATGAGTCTTTCTAGTAATGTGGTGGGAAATAAGTCTTGTCCAGAAGCCGAGATTAGAGATGAGAAGGTGTCCAGAGCAAGAACAGGCAATCATTTGGGATCTGGCTGCAAAGGACAGCAAAGACCTCAGAGATAGGTAGGAGGGAAGGATTAAGGGAAGGATTTTTCTTTCTTTTTTTCTTTCTGAAGATACGTGCTTATAAAGCAAAGAGAGCGTAATGACAGAGAACTTGAAGAGAAGACATGAACATCTGTGAGAGTTTATAAAATCACATGACATCCTACATTGCTGTGACTGTTTAACTGGCTTGCTTTCTAATCCCCAAGACCAGTTGTGCTGAAAGAATGGTTCCCTGGGGATGTGAGAAGGTATGAAAATTTAGAGCAACACAAGGACATTTTTCTGAGTTTCAAGCAATTGGTTTGTAATCAAACTTTTATAAGTTTGGGAGTGCCTGCACGACATTACAACCAAGGGAATTCTGTTGATTAAATGGGGGCCTATGAGCTGAATAAATTAATTTATGTGATGCCAGATTTTGCTTCTTCTTAATCTGACTAATTAGCCTATGTAATAAGAATGAAGCCCGAGGCTACATGCCATAATTGTTTATAGGTTCACACGGGCAACACTGCCCATTGTTTCAGAGGCTAAGAGAACAAAGTAGAACAGGGACCCTGTGTTTTTCTGTTGAAATTTTAAATACAGATATCCCATTGTACAAGAAAATCTCCCTTCAGGAAACTGCTAAGTACTGTTTTCTGCTAAACTGCTTAATCTTGCCTCATCATTAGGTAAGATTCAGGAAAACTGGATTGGTGAACTGTGGATTGTTTTCTTATCAGTGCCTAGCAAAGAAACTTCCTGGGAATCTTAGTCTACACTTAATAAATGAAAATATTTTCATGTGATTAGAAAGTAAAACTGATTCTAAGTTTTTCTGAAATTATTTGGTTTCAAACAAGCTCAGGCTGTTTCCTCAAATGGAACGTGACCACAAACGCAAACATGCGCCACCAATGAAGGTATTCAAAGGAACATCCTGAGACTTGAGAGGTAGCACCCAGAGAGGTGTTCCCAGGTGTTTTCTAAGTGGCAGCCTTTGGGGAACAGATATAATCTCCCAAATCATCATTCAGAAGAAGCTGCTTCTTGCTTGGATGCACATGTTTCAGCGAGCTTGTTGAAAAAGCATAATGCCACTTTTTGAGTCAAATATTGTACGGCTTTTCTTTAGCTCTAAAGGTTTAATGACAACATTTATGATAAACTTAGCCATTAAATTGGAGCGTTCATTCTGAGCTTCCTATTTCTGACATTTAGACATAGGAAACTCAGAATGAACACTAAAAGTTGGAATTTCTGATTTCAGTTAGTTGTATTTAGGTTATTTCTATGAAGTAAAGAAATTCATAACTTGGTGAACCGAATTCTAAACTATCACCTTCAACCAACCAATGTGTTGTGAAAGAAAGCCTCACTGGCAATCATGATTAACTCCCAAATGTGACTTTTCTGAAGGGGAACACTCATTTATATGCTTTGTTTTCTGAAGTGTTTACTTAGCAAAGAACTCAGCCTTACTGATTTGTAGTCATCCTTATTATTATTAAGATATCTTTATTCTGGGAATTCCATAAAGTCTTGCAAATTCCCTGAAGAGTGGATATCATGAAGGCATATGTTGTTCCTGCATTCCCACATTCTAGAAAATAAAATCTGTGAGTGATTCATTTGGGGATTCAATTTAGATTATTAGTATTATATAGGTATCAGTATTTTACCATTAATTTTTTTTAAAAAATTTCTTTCAGGTGTAGCTAGACATAATACCTTTATTTATTTATTTATTTTTATGTGATGCTGAGGATTGAACCCAGTGCCCTGCACATGCTAGGCAAGCACTCTACTGCTGAGCCACAACCCCGCCCCCCCCACCCCTGCTGTTACCATTAAATACTTAAAGAAAGTTTAATATTTTTATAGATATTAAGCAACAAAAATAACTTGATTTAATCATTCCACATTATGAACATATATTAAAATATTACATTGTACCCCATAAACTTATAATATGCACAGTAATTTTCTATCAGTTAAAAAAATCAAACATATATATATATATATATATATATATACACACACATATATACATATATATTTACATACACACACATAAATATACACATACATATATGTATATATTTAAGTTTTCTAAGCACACCTTGTCCACATATGTGATTTAAATGACAATTCTCTGTATAAACTAGACACCTTTGGTTAATATGACCCACTTACAGGGTCTTTGTATATGCACAACTTACATGAACATGCCCTCTGGTGTCATTCGTCCAGTTTGAAATAAATAGGCTCCAAATCTAAATGCTGCTGCATAGGCAAAATACACAAAGGCATGGCTGAATGCATAACAGCTTCCTATGATCTGTCCTTTCTTCAAGGTATTTCTGAAATGCATGATTTACCAAACAATGGTGCATGAGTTATAGTTGGATCAACTTAATAAATGTAACATAATGAATATAGCACTTTGAAACATTATCATTTAGTGGATATGTATTTTAAGTACTAAATAAATGAGATTTTCTTTTTACTACTGAGAATTATTATAGAGAAGACATGAGATAATGATTTTCTCTATAGTGATATACTCTATGGTTTAACAAAGATGTCTTTATTTACTTCCAAATGAATGGACAAAGTCTGTGAAAGGATAGTAAAGAAATTTAGTTTAGAGAAATGAATAAATATTCTCTAATTATCTACAACAATCTTGCATTAATAGAATACATAGAGGCAATTAAAGGGTGATACCAACCACAGGCACGAGTGCAGAAGTGTATAAAGTAATCAGAATGTTGCTAAGCCAGTGTGATAAGGGGGGCTAGTTTAATAAACAGGTTTGCTGTAAATACATTTAAAAAAATTTTTTTTAGTTGTTGATGGACTTTTATTTTATTTTTTTATTTATATGTGGTGCTGAGAATCGAACCCAGCACCTCACACATGCTAGGCAAGCGCTCTACCACTTGAGTCACAACCCCAGCCCTATTCATTTGTTTTAAAACATAAACTATCCTAGAGATTTAAAGTAAAGGGATGGACACTCTTTCTTTCTTGAATACGTTACTTCCTGGAGTCTTTTTTCCTGGATAATAAGACAGATGTGTACACTTCAGTGACATGGAAGACCTAAAATGTTTATTTTTAATTGTGTTTGCCCTTGAGTTTTCTTCATGTCTTCTTAGTAAAGTTGTGTAAGAAATTATGATAGGCCACTCTCAGGAAAGATTCTAGAGCAGGTGGATTGCCAGGCAAACTGCCAGAGTATTGGGAAGCACTGATGTTACAGGATAGCACAGTCAACAGCGTCGGGATAGTCACCTGTGTTGGGTCTGAAGAGTTTCCTCATATGTTTGCTCAAAGGCTTTCTCTCTTGTTAATGACACTATAGTATGTATGTTCTCCACAGCTTCAATTGCTATCTTATAAAATAGGACAATACAATAAGGAAATAAAGTTAGTAATGCTTATACTTTTCTTGGTAGTGAATTCTAGTCACGTACACTGGGGACATTATAAGTATATCGGGTCAATAAGATTTTCTATCAAGTATTCTTACCTTCCTCCCTCCATCTCCAAAAATAAGATCCAAAAATTACATTTTGGGATAATAAGCTTAAGGCAAAAGTTTTTTTGAAAATGTACTAAGTTTAGCCTCTTCAAGTTTTACTGAATATCAGTTTAAATTGGTTCCATAGGCTGGGGAATATAGCATTAGTGAGCTTTATGTTCATATGCAAAGGGGTTTCTTATAAATTATGAAACAATTCAAGTAAAAGATAGCAGAGAGAATCAAAGAAATAATAGTTTTATTCAAGAACAGAAATGCAAATAGCAACTAAAAAGGACTCAGGAACATTTCATAATAGTATTACGTGATGTGGCTATACAATTGTGTATAAGATAAAGCCATTTCTCATTTTCATGTCTGTGAATTTAAAAAGATATTGAATACAAATATAATTAATGCTTTCCCATATTTATAGAGTTTTCAAAAAGAATGTGTAATAGCATGGGATCTCAAACACAGGAGGCTTTTGGCTTATAAGAACTATTTGGACATGAAAACAGACTGGCTAGAAAGAGAAACTTCCCATTTTCTCTTAGACTGGCTCTGTAGGTTCCGTAGGTTGTGGGACAGGTAGACATCCAGCATTATTTATTTATTTTGTGATGCGGGGGACCAAACCCAGGACCTTGTGCATGCTAGGCAAGCATGCTACCACCTGAGCTACATCCCCAGCCCCACCCAGCATTATTTGAAGGATAATTTGGGTTGCAGCAGAGAACCAGATTTCTGAATTGTGGTTAGGACACCCGGATTCTGCTTTCGATTTTGATGTTGAGTTGTTTAAAATTCTCATTAATTTCAAAATGAACTCAAAGAGTGCTTTTTAAAAACACATTGTGTAGTATGCAAGGAAGATAGATATGAATGCTGAAGTTTCCTTTGAGGGGGAAAATACATGAACAACAACGAAAAACCTTTGTGATTAATTTTGACAAAGAGAGAAAGATCCTTACAGACCCCTAGAAAATACTGTACCCTTTAAAAATAAAGCCATTTTAAGTATGAAAAATAAAATGTTTGATGATCTATTCAAATCTATACCCATAATTAAAGAAGAACCAATATGTTTTATTGGTCTATATTCTAAATTTGTCTTTGGTAAACTACTTACTGAAAGCTATAGGGAAAGAACTCAGATTGACTATTTGGTGTTATTGATGGTATAGTTTGAGGTTACTCTAATGATACAAAAGAAAAGTCAAGGGGATATGTAACTAAAGCTCATGATACAAAAAATAAGATGAGGACAATCTAATGTTTCATGAATTTAGAACTTGTGCAATTTCTAAATCATACCATTTAGGCTAAATAACTGCTTACTGCCTCTGAGGCAATTATTTGGTAAGTAGTTGAGTCTGCATAACACAGCTGACATTCCAGGGTCCTTATCTAGTACAAGAAAAATGGAGAGGTTCAAGAGTCAGGCACAACAGATTAGCGGACTCATGTGCTTGGCATTCCTGCTCATTCACAGTCTTTATACTGTTCCAGCCGTGATCCAGTCTCTGTGATATAGACCATAAAGACGTCTAAATCATTTTTATATTCAGAAGGTGTTCACCACTGTGGTAAATGATTACGGTTACCTGTGTATCCATACCATGAGGGGAATAGCCTAAGCCCTGGAATATGTGGCTTAGAGAAGACTCAGTATCTTCATGATGCAGCTTCTGAAAGGCTGTCAAGAAACTCAGCTTTTGGACTTTTTCCAAGATGAAAGCCAAGAAGAGCAGGATAGAAGGCATCAAAAATAAATTTTAAAAGCCCCAAACTAACAAAACCTCACAAAAACCCCTAACACCAAAAACAACAACAACAACAACAAACCATTACTGCCTATTGCCAGGGTTATCTAGAGGTAGGCTGGGAAAGTAATGCTTTGCTTACCACTGAGGGAAAGAGTGGGTACTTAATAATGTCCTTTGTCATTATGTGCTTCCTGTCTTCCAGCCACTATTCTAAGTGTTTTCCATATATACTAATGCTATTTTGTGTGATACACAAATCTGTAAGTGGATACTATTATTATTCCCATTTACAAGGGAGAAAACAAAAGGTCACAAAGGTTCACATAACATGCTCATATCACACATGTTTTAGTGACATAAAGTGAATTCTAACTCAGCCAATTTGACTCCAGATCCTGTGCTCTAATGGACCCTATCACCATGCCCTGTCTATATCCTGTTCTATACTGGTCTGGTCTCTCTCTGTGTGTGTATATCTATCTATATGTATGAGTTTGCAAGTATACACACATACCTACCACATACCATTTTACTTCCTAAAAGATGAGGTTGATATATCATAAAGATGGGAGATCTGATTATTATTTTTTAAATGTTATACTGGTAATAAAGCCTTCATTTTACCTTTCCTCCACGCTTAAGTTCTTGCTTATCCTTGTTTGCAAATCCAGTCACTACTGCGGTTTCAATCATTCCTGTTAGAGCAAGTACTGGAGCAATGCTCAGAATCAAGAGTGTCATCTCCCATCCATATACAAGGGAAATGATAACGGACAGTCCCATGTTGGTTGCATTTTGCATTAAGACACCAACCCTTGAACTTGTTGCCTAGAATTAGACATATTTTTGGGAAAAAAAGTCAGTCAGCTTTAAACATATAAGATTTCCTCTTAGCATTTCCTACAAAATAAGGCAGGCTGTATTATTTATTTTTTTAGGATTTGTACTTAGATTTATACTTTGAATTTATACTTAGATATTAAATAAGACATATTTTTAAATGCCCTTAACTTAGGAATCATGTTTTATTTTCTGCCTCATGTCCAATATTGAGACCCCACATGAACTAGCTTTCAGTGTGGTGGACCATAGTATAGAACAATGTCTAAAAGCATGAAAGAAGCAGGCTATCCAAAACTATTACCTGCTTAGAGGAAGACATTTCTGATGCTTCATTTGAGACCTTTCTTTAAATAGTTCTGCAGAATTTTGTACTCCAATCTGAGTTAAGTGTATTTATTGAAACTTGGAGTTACAAGACTTCTCAATGAGATCTACACAGTGTGTACACAGATAGACTCGCACCCTACCTCTAAATCCTAACTTAGAAACTCTTACAGAAAAGGTTGATGTTTGAAAGGAGCAGAATCACAGTTACTGTTAAAAAAAAAAAATTAACACCAACAACAAAAAGAAACAATCTTTAGCTAAGCATTTTTCACTGTTCACTATGTCTAAAGCTGTGGTCCCGTGTATTGGGAATGTTATTGGACAATAAATATCTTAATAATTAGTAACCTGAAAGTAGCAGTTTTACTACATGCAAAACAGATGTGTATTTAAATTTTAAGGGTTTGGAAAAGATGGTTTGAATTATGTATGAATTCTTTGAGTGTTTTACATATTCCATTTCATGAAGAATAAAAAGGAAGAGAATGTTATATTTTAGCTTATATATTTACTAAAATTGAATTTAATTTATCTTTAGTAATAGTCTAAGGTAAATAATTAATTTTTTTCTTAATAAAAATTTTTGCTTTATGGAATCTATAAAAATAAGATCTTGTATTTTGAGAAAATTTTTAGTTGCTCTAATTAGTTATACATGACAATATAATGCATTTTGACACACCATACATAAATGAAGTACAACTTCTCATTCTTCTGGTTTTACATGATGTAAAGTTATACAGGTTGTGTAATCATATTTGCATACAGGGTAATAATGTCTGATTCATTCTATTGTCATTCCTACTTCCATACCCGCTTCCCTCCCTTCACTCCCCTCTGTCTAGTCCAAAGTACTCTGTTCTCCCTGCTCTCCATTGTGAAAATTAGCATCTGCATATCAGAGAAAACATTCAGCCTTTGTTTTTTTGGGATTGGCTTATTTTACTTATTTCATGTCATATAATATTCTCCAATTCCATCTATTTACTGCCAAATGCCATAATTTCGTTCTTCTTAAGATCTTGTATACTTTTGGTACATTTGTTTTTTCATTCATGAATTCTCTCAGTGAAGATATGATAATCATGCAAGAAACTATAACTTAAGCCATCTGGGTTCACACTGAATATTCTTTGGAGTACAGTGCTTTGTGTTAGAGAGGCAAGAGTTGGTATGGAAAGGCCAACATGGAGAGGAAAGGAGGCAGAAGGGAAAGCAGATTGAAAGAGGCCAAAATAGGAAGAAATGAGAATGTCAGTCACCATAATTTTCATACTATTATTGTAGCTAATATGTAAAAGTGCTCAAAGAACAGCCAACACTTACTGAGCAGAAAATAAGCACTTCACCTTCACTGTCTTATAACAATCTCTTTTTAGTTTTTGTTGCAGTACTGGGGATTGAACTCAGGGCCTCATGTATGTTAGGCAAATGCTGTACCACTGACAAGTTACATCCCCATCCCTTATAACAATCTTATAACAATGCTAGGAGATGGATACTGTCATTATGCCTGCAATTAATTACTATGCCTGCAATGTAAATGAGAAACTGAGGTAGAAAGACAAAATAACTTGCCCTCAGTCGTTTGATTTCTAATGAAAGATAAAGAACTCTTTGTTCTTTGAAGTCATTTGAGATTAAGGGCTGACCTCAAATCCTACTATCCTTGCATACTCACGGATGATTTCTTATGACCAAAAGCATTCTCTCTCTTAATCAAAATCAGAAAATTAATATTTGATACATGATTGCCATCAAACCCTAAGACTTCATTCAAGTCTTGTCAGTTATCTAAATCATGATATCCTTTTATAGCAAAAGGATATCCAATTCAGAATTGCAAACTCCATTTAGTTATTATGTCTCTTTAGCCCATTTCAATTTGGCATAGTTCCTCATTCCTTACCTTGATGTTCATGACTTTCAATTTTTTGAAGATTATAGGCCAGTTATTTGGTTGAATGTCTCTCAATTTGTGCTTATCCTCTATTTCCTCGTGATTAGATTCAGATGATGAATTTTTGGCATGCATAACACAGGAGTGATTCTGTATTCTTCTCATTGCATCTCATCAAGTGGCACGCAACTTTGATGGGTCCTATTCTGGTAGTGTTTACTTATATAATTAATTACATGGTGTCTTCTATGTTTCTCCATTGTGAAGGTATTTTTTCTTTTGTTAATTCATAAGTGTTTTGAGGTGAGTTTCTTTGGAGCTATACTAATATTTAATTTCTCATTAAACTTTATTTATTTTGTAGTATAAACTAGGTTCTTTGTATGGTTTCTTATTTTTGTCAAGTGATTTGTAAGTCTCTCTTTCTCTCTCTCTTTCTTCTTTTTTTTTTAACTGGGGATTGAACCCACAGGCACTTAATCACTGAGTACATCCCTAGTCCTTTTTATTTTTTTCTTTTAAGTTTTTAAATTATTAATTAATTAATTTATTTTAATTAGGTATATATGACAGCAGAATGCATTTAGATTCATTGTACTTAACTGCAGCACAGCTTTTCATTTCTCTGGTTGTACACGATGTAGCGTCGCACCATATGTGCAGTCTTGCGTGTACCTAGGATAGTGATATCCATCTCATTCCACCATCTTTTCTGCCCCCATGTACCCTTCCCATCCCTCCCTCCCCTTTGCCCAAAGTTCCTCCATTTTTCCCAGGCAAAGTCCAAATGTTCTCTCTGATAAGTCCTTTTTATTTTGAGACAGGGTCTCACTAAGTTGCTGAGGGTCTTGCTAAGTTGCCCAGGCTGGCCTTGAACTTATGATCCTCCTGCCTCAGTCTCCCAGGACATAGGGTTACAGACAGGAGCCATCACCCCCAACTAAACCTTATTTTGATATAGAAATTGTCCCAGGATGTAACCACAAGTCTTCTCAAGTCAGTTTTGTTGTCTTTTGACATGTCTTTATCAATCTTTGTATATGTTCTTATTTTCTGCCATAGACTGATTTTTCAGATTCATCTTGCACTACCTCTGCCCTACCCCTGGAATCAATAATTTCTCAATATACCTCTGACTCCTTTTAGTGGAGATGTTATTTAGCTGTCAAAATATGAAACTAATTATGCTCATTATTTTTGGGCAGGACTGTGAAGTTATGTAAATGTGTATGGATAGATGCATGCACACATTTATATTTATATTTTCTTCTCTATTTATGTTGAAATGTATAAAGGTTTTCATCAACAAACTATTTTTCCTCCATGACTACGTAACCTGTCTTACCTTAATAAAATCAAATCTGAAAAACAAATACAATATTTAACTATCAATTATTCAATAACTGTGATTTCAGTCCAAGGCTACAGGTTAATTTCAGTTTTCTCCATTTCCGTAATTTGTTACCTCCTTTTCACAAGTGAAAAATCTGGTTTCCATTTTCTTTAATAGATTCATTTATGTGATTAATCTCTCTGTGTTCAACCAATCTGGCCCTGGCCACTCCCCTGCAAAATATCGTTCTGACTTTGCTCTGGCTCTGCTCATCCCTGTAATGGGCTGTGGTGACACATGGATGCCCAGCAAACCATGGCTGGGCTCCAATAGCCAGCTCTTCCCCTTCTTCCACTTTGATGGAGGGCTAGCACTCTTAGCTACTTCATCATAGTAGTGTCCAATTGAAAAATTAAATATATTCATTAAAGTGTACATATTATATATGACATTTCTTATTTCCTTTTTTAGTCTCTATAAATTGGTCTAAGTAAATGTGTAAAGGATAGAAAAGGATAGAAACATTATAGTATGAGGTAAGATAAAAGATGTTCTAGAAAAAAACTTCAAATAAGCAGATTTATTTTTATAAGAACTACATTTTATTAATTGTATTGATTTTTTTTAAATTTTCAAATTTTTAAAATAGTAATTATTATTTTGGTACCGAGGAGTACCACTGAGCTACATCTCTAGCCCTTTTTTATTTTTTATTTTGAGACAGAGTTTCACTAAGTTGCTTAGGGCCTTGCTGAATTGCTGAGGCTGGTCTTGAACTTGGGATCCTCCAACCTTAGTCTCCTGAGTAGCTGGAATTACAGGCATACACCATCATGCCTGACTATGAATCTTATTTTATTGGGACACATGACACTTAGTGCTGGGATGGAAAAATGAGAATTCCTATTTATTTACCTAGAAACACAGTTATAATTGACTACATTTAAAAATACATGCTTTGGCCAGGCACAGTGGCATACGCCTGAAATCCCAGCTCAGGAGGCTGAGGCAGGAGGATGGCATGTTCAGAGCCAGCCTCAGCAATGGCAAGGCACTAATCAACTCAGTGAGACCCTGTCTCTAAATAAAATACAAAATAGGGCTGGGGATATGGCTCAGTGGTTATGTGCCCCTGAGTTCAATCCCTGTTGAACTGATACTCTGTCCCCCTACCCCCCAAAAATAAATGTTTTGTTCTTACCATGAAAACATGATCATTAGAAAAAGCTTAAATAATGTTAAAATTTACATTTACATTCTTCATATACTGACATCAGATTAGGATTATTGTTTGTATGCAGTTGTGTATTCTGTTTTTATTCCTTTACATTATACTACAAGTTTTTTCTTGATCAATAAATACTCTTAAACATTTGACTTTCTTCCATTTTTGTTTTTATTCCCATGCTGGGGGTAAAACCCAGAACCTTATGCATGCTAGGTAGGCAAATAATTCATTATTATTATTTTGCTATTAAAGCTGCAATGAACATGTTATCAATGCATTTGTGAGATATGGTACAACTTTTATGCAGTTTAATATATGTATAATTGGCGTCCCTGAAGAGAGAGGTGAGAGAAAAAATTGAATAATTAATGACCAATTAATTTTCCAAACAGTGAAATCCACAAGTTAATAAATCCAAGATAATCATGAACTTCAAGCATAAGAAGAAGAAACTATATGAAAGTCCATCACAATTTCAAAGTCAGCAAAAAAGAAAAGCATTAAAAGCAACCAAAAAATATATAGAGGGAAAAAAGGCAGATAATTACAGATAGTTTATTGACAAAAGAATAGGGAGAAGAAGAATGTACAGCAATGTTTTTAATCTATGAATAAAAACATCTGTCAACATCAAATTTTGTAGTCAGTGGAAATGTATTTAAAAAATGAAGGTGAAAATAAAGACTTTGCAGGCATACCAAAGCCAAAATAATTAATCACCATCAGACCTGCACTACAAAAAATGTGAAAGAAGACCTGGAGGCAGACGGCAAATGATACCAATGGAAATATATATCTAGAACATGTAATGAAGAGACCAGAAAAGTTAACTATGTGAGTCAATATATAACTATTTATGTTTATTTGAAGTTCTTTAGGAGACAAGTGACAAATAAAAATAACCATGATGTAGAGTTGGTCAATAAATACTCTTAAACATTTGACTTTCTTCCATTTTTGTTTAAGAGTATTTATTCTACATATGATGTTTAGTACTTATGTAGAAAGGAATTGTATGATAATAATAGCAAAATATTGAGATAAAAGGAAGGTACACTATTGTCAATTTCTTTTCTTTTTCTTTCAGTTCTGGGGATTAAACCCAGAGCCTCAAGCATGCCAGGCAAGAACTCTATCAAAAGCTACATCCCCAGTGTTTTTAAAAAAATTGTTATTACTTTATTTTGAAACAGGGTCTTTCTAAATTATATAGGCTGAACTTCAACCTAGGATCCTCTTTTGTCAACCTTCACAGTGGCTGGGATTACAGATATGTGGTACCATACCCAGCGGAAGTTTCTTAAACTATAGATTGAGTATGTATGCCACATTTTTTTATCCTTTCATCTATTGAAGGGCATCTAGGTTGGTTCCACAGTTTCGCTATTGTGAATTGAATTGAATGCATTTCGCTGTCATATAAAAAAACTCAAAAAACTATAGATTGATATTTGGAGGTAGACTGTGATAAGTGAAAGATATATACTATTAACACTCTGTAACCACTAAAATAATAAAGCAAAGATCCTCAGCTAGTAATATCACCTCCCTTTCTAGAGAGAGAGAAGAAAGAGAGAGAAAAATATCAGAATAATAAAGAATTTTAATCCAGAAGAAGGCAGAAAAATAGGAAAAGAACAAATGTGGCAGAAAATAGCAAAATGAAACATTTAAGCCTAATATTAATAGTCACAGAAAAATGAAAATGGGCAGAATAACCCAATTAAAAGAAACTTATAGGTTGCCTATAAGAATCACACTCTAAATACAAAGACACAAAATAGAATAAATGTATAAGGGTATTGTCCATTTGGATTTCTTTGTAAAATACCATTTGAAATCTTTTGTGGATTTTTTTATTGTACAGGTCAAAACAACATGGGTTGCAGTCCACATTTGATTACATATTATTATATTGCTCACAAGGTAAGAAGGTTTTTTATATATTTAAATGACTGGGAAAAAATTGAGATAAAAATATACTGCATTATGTGATAGATGTATAAATTCAAATTCCTATGTCCAAAAATAAAGTTTTATTAGAATACTGCCGCAGTCTCTGGCTGGGCACAAATCACGAGCCTCCACACAGCTTGTAGATTCAAACAGCAATTCTTTATTCCCGAACTCACACCGGCCGTCTACAAACACGCTCTGGGGGAATCCACGTTCTCTGCCCAAATCCACTCCGCATGGGCTTCTGTCTCCCAAAATATACTGTCTGACCCTAAGCACTCAAGAGGAACTCAGCAGCAGGATACGCCCTATTCTAAAGGGGGAACACCCTAATCTCCTATTATGCTAAACTGCCCTATTCTAAAGGGGGAACACCCTAATCTCCTATTATGCTAAACCGCCCTATTCTAAAGGGGGAACACCCTAAACACGGATCCTGCCCCTGGTCCTTGAGCAAGGTCACCTTTCAGAAGACCTTCCACTAGACAGCATGGGAGTAAGCTAGCAAGGAATTTGTCATACCTACTTGGCTGATGGCTCCCAGCAGAATACTGTCTTGTTTTGTTTACTTTTTGTTTTTTGGCAGTCTTAGGTTTCAATAATAGAGTTCAATAGATGCAAGATAAATCATATGCTCCCCCTCATCACATTGCACTGCTTGTTCAACATGCTACAAATCTCAGTGATGTGATTATAATTTGATAGCATGTTAAGCACCTCTTGTACTGCTATATTGTGATATTTTATCCTAGTTTTAAAAATTACCATTGTATATCCATCATCTCAAAACAAGAAAGAAAAAGTGCACTTCAAATGTAATGTTTTTTTTTTTTTAAAGAGGGAGAGAGAGAGAGAGAATTTTTTAATATTTATTCTTTAGCTTTCTGCGGACACAACATCTTTGTTTGTATGTGGTGCTGAGAATCGAACCCAGGCCACACGCATTCCAGGCGAGCGCGCTACTGCTTGAGCCACATCCCCAGCCCCCAAATGTAATGTTTTTAAGGCATGATGCACTGCGAACAGCTTTGCATTTTTAAAAATTTTTTTAATTGTTCTTAGATCTTTTATTTTATTTATTTAATTATTTAGTTATATGTGGTACTGAGGATCAAACCCAGGGCCTCACACATGTCAGGGGAGCTCTCCCACTGAGCTACAACTCCAGCCCCTAATTTTGTATTCTAATTACAAACATTTTACTTTATATGTAGTGACACTATGTAGTGATGAAAACTAACAAAATATATATAAACCTTACCAGACTGATCATTTATTATAATATTCCCAGTTCATAAGAAAACAAGATTCAGGAAAATTAGAAAATTTAAAATAGAATGTATTAGCAGAATTTCTTCACAAAATTAAAATGTGATAATGAGGCTGAAACCAAAGTAATTTTCTGTATGACTCATTTACCAGCCAAGTAAAGAACTTTATTTTCAGGAAATGAGTTAATTAAATCATGTTTGATTATAATGGGAAGAAGTACGTTCAGAGTGCATGACTTGTATTTAAGACTACTAGCCATTTGGTGAAAATTTATTCTCAATGAAGACACGGAGAGCAACGTCAATAATTAAAAAGTAAGGTAGATTATCTTGAGTGGTTTTTCTAGCTCAGGATAAGTTGATAGATTGTAATGATATTGCTCAGTGTTGGTTTTTGTTTTTTTGAGGACCGCTGTAGAGTTTGAAGTGACTGAACAGTTAGGTGCCATGAATAGTCTCTGTGTGATAACTACAGATGAGAACACTTTCAAAGAACTTTAGAAAAAATTAAGTCAATGCAACCTGAAGTGAAATCTGTTAAGATGCATTATAACTGATGGTGGTGAAAATATTTATGAACAGAAAAAAGAATCAGTTGGACAAATTTACAAAATCTTGCAAAGATGTAAAATATTTAAAGCTTATAGTTATTCATTGTTATTATCCATCAGCATGCATTTTATGGAAAACAATTGAATATATCAGGCATTTTCATGACTTTAGATATAGCTTTTGCTATAGACTTGATAATTTTTCTTAATTAACTCAATTTCAAACTAATTATATATCAACTTTATACTGTGGTAAAGTCATTTCAATGAATAACTAACATTGTTTGAATCAAAAGTAATATCAAGCTGTTTTGTACATTTCCCATGTCAAAAAGTTGAGTTAAGGAATGAGGTCATCATTGTCTAGGTAATAATATTCTAGTTCTAACTAATCAGCTTGTTGGGCCTTTGGAATTAATAAATGAAATAAATTTTTATTATTTCTTGGAGCAATATAATTATAGCTCTGATGAGAAGTTCTTGGCACTAGCACGGGATCTGTCAGTTGTAAATAAAGTTTACACTGTGGTGTCAACAACATACTTTCTTGTGGACAAAAATGAGGTAAGACTTTTGGTTGATGGGAGGGTTACTAAAATATGCAGAAATAATAATACCTTGTAATTTTATAAAATCTAGCCTCCAAAAGAATCTAAAATGGTTTTATACCTTTATTAAAACTACCTATTACACGGAAAACAGTGTGTTGACAGATGTACTGGCAATAAGTCACTACCTTGGGCTAAAATCATACCAGTCAGATTGGTTATATTCATTCAACTCTTCTAGGATTGTGTTCATTACCATGTTTTTATCATGACTCTCAAAGCATCAGAGCTAAAAAATCCCGAGACATATATTTTTGGCCAATAAAGGTTTTAGACTCATACCTTGGTATTTCTTTGGAGCTCTCCTCAGTCCAGACCACAGCTCAGTCAGTCATGTCCTCTTTCTTTTCTTTTTTTTTTCCTTTAATTTTTATTGTTGGTTGTTCAAAACATTACATAGTTCTTGATATATCATATTTCACACTTTGATTCAAGTGGGTTATGAACTCCCATTTTTACCCCGTATACAGATTGCAGCATCACATCGGCTACACATCCACTGTTTTACATATTGCTATACTAGTGTCTGTTGTATTCTGCTGCCTCTCCCATCCTCCACCATTCCCCATCCCCTCCCCTCCCCTCCCATCTTCTCTCTCTACCCCATCTACTGTAATTCATTTCTCCCCCCCTTTTTTTTTCCCCTTTCCCCTCACTTCCTCTTGTATGTAATTTTGTATAACCATGAGGGTCTCCAGGCACATTATACTCTTTGCTACTTTGTGTATGTTTTAAATTTTCTATGGAAAAACTAAAAATGATGCCTTCCCCCCTCCACCCCCACAAAAAAAAGGGGAAAAAACCCTCCACTTTCTGAGATTAGTGTGGTAAATAGCAAATGTCTGGAATATGGGATATGTGGTTTTAATGGAAAGCCTTGTGTCTGTTATTCTACTGTGTATGAATGTGTATGGAATATGGAGGGCAGTATCACTGGCTAACGTGCGGACATCATTTCTCTCTCTGTACTCTGAAAGAAAGCTACATTCTTGTGTTTAACAAGATTTTCCCTCAAAGTACATGTATGAAGACACAAATTGGTGTGAATATATTTTGTATACAACCAGAGATATGAAAATTGTGCTATATATGTGTAATAAGAATTGTAATGCATTCTGCTGTTTTATATATAAATAAAAACTTTAAAAAAGCAAAAAAAAAAAGATTTCAGACTGAGATGTATCAATGTTTAGAGCTAACTTGTGAATATTCACTCTCTTATATTTGATAAGACAAACTGTAATTGAAATTACATGGTAAAGAAACTAAGATGCAGGCCGTGGAGGCACATGCCTGTAATCCCACTGGCTTGGGAGGCTGATTCAGGAGGATGGCAAGTTTAAAGCCAGACTCAGCAACTTAGTGAGGCACTGAGCAATTTAGCTAGACCCTGTCTCTAAATAAAACATAAAAAGGGCATATGGCTGCATGGTTAAGTCCCCCTGGGTTCAATCCCTGGTTACAAAAAAAAAAATTAAAAAAAAACACTAAGATGAAATATGGTTTAATTAAGTTGATATAATAGAAAGTATAACCCCCAAGTTATTTCCTGACTCATTTCTTGTGTAAAGCATCTTTGAGAAAAAGGAACTGGTAGACAAATAGGATTGGTAAATACTTCTTTGTTTGATTAAAAAAAAAAATAAACTCTTTAAGGTTTATATGAATTACATAACTTTACTAGTAGACACAGTCTCACCCTTAGAAACCTTTTTTGGTCATTTTATGTTTAAATTCAGCAAGTTCAAATTCTTCCATCAGAATTCCAATCATTATTTTTTAGCTATAACTTTTGAGTTAGTGACAATGATTTTACTTGTCCAGAAGTTATTAGGAGATCAGCATTTCCTAATTGCAACAAGAAAGTTTCAAAAGATCATTTGGTGTTAATAAGATACTTATAAAAAGTCAAGCAGCCAGGAATGGTGGCACACGTCTGTAACCCCAGTGACTTGGGAGGCTGCAATAGGAGAATCACAAGTTTGAGGCCAATCTCAGCAAGTTATGAGACCCTGTCGCAAATAAATAAATAAATAGGCTGTGGGTTTAATTCAGTGGTAGAGTACTCCTAGGTTTGATCTTTAGTAAACAAAACAAAACAAACAAAATGTCAGGCAAAGTAATATTCTCATTAATTTTTTTCAATCAGAGACAATACTATATTAGAAATAATTAATGAATGTAAGGGCAGTAATGTTGGCCTTTCAGTATTCATTTGGCTTTTTAGTGAAGCAAATACTTTTTAAAGGAGGTGTTTCACTTATAATCTATAACTGCTGGTATGAATGCCTGTTTCAATCAAAAGATTGCCAAAAAGGTAGTAAAAGAAAAAGAGTACAGTAAAGAAAAAATAGCAAATTAGATGAAATTCGGATTGAAATGGAATAATAAGGATTGATATTTCAGTGCAGAGTTGTAAATCATGGAATTCTAAATGCACGAGTATAAATCTATTGTGTTGTATAAATAAATGCTATATTCATTATTTTGTTTTTTTTTGAAAGGAGAAGGATATATTTAAGAATAGAAACAGAAACAGAACTCTCACAGGGCAAGAGAGGACCTGATAGCAGGTTGCCCTTATTATTTTTCTACTAAGCAAAATTTCACCCTTCATTTTTTTTCCATTTATGCCAAGCTTCTCAGCCTCTGTTAAAAATTTAAATATTATCTGATGAAACTCTAGAGTCTTGCCTTCAAAATTAACAGAAAGAATCTCTGGAAGAGATGCAGCTGTCATCTTTTCTCTCCATCTCTCTCTCAACATGAAATTAGCTTTCTCAACCTAAAATGGATGAGTGAGGACATCTGCAACTGTAATTAACTTGTTCTAGCCTCTAACATATAAATCTATCCTTGGTGATATATATTGAACAGAGGTCTTGCAAAAGTTAGAAAAATTGTAATAGTTGGCATCTTTTGTGAAAATCTCAAAAAAAAAAAAAAACCATGCCATTCTGATGAGTTGTCTTAGGTAATAATCTGATGCTCTATTAATAATGCTGTAATTAAAGCTGGGCATGGTGGCACACGCCTGTAATCCCAGTGATTTAGGAGGCTGAGGCAGGAGGATCGTGGATTGTGAATTCAAAGCCAGACTCAGCAACATAGTGAGACCATAGCAACTCAGTGAGACCCTTTTTCTAAATAAAATATAAAAAGAGATGGACATGTACCTGGTACAAAAAAAAAAAAAAGCTGTAAATGACATCTTAGTATTTCTAATAGTTTAAAACTTTGTTGTTGAGAGGTGGTCCATTGATACTTTCCTTTTTTTTCCACATGCAGAAGGAAAAAGGAAAACATTTAACTCTGCAGATGTCCTTATTTTAACAAAGAGATTGATTACTTTATCTCAAAAGTTAGAGATGTTGTTTTGTGCTCTTTTTCTCAGAGTAAGAATCTTACTTGTTATATAAAAATTAATTGTATTAAAGTAACTGGAAGAAACTTAATAAGTTCTTTATCCCTTGAAGATTAGCCTACTCCGCACACTTATTTAAACACTAACTTTACATATATTATGCTGGCCATTGTGTTAATGATTTTGAGTGTTGCTTACACAGAACTGATCTGTATAACAGCTAGCACAGAATCATTTCCAGAGGCATGCGTGAATATAAATTGTTAGACATTGCTTTAAATAAGAATTATTGTCTGGGATAAGGAAACGAAACTTCTGTCCTTTTTCTTTTTCTTTCTTTCTTTTTCTTTTTAAAGAATGTCTACTTATTTTAAAAAAGAGAAAGAGAGACACAGAGAGAGAGAGAGAGAGAATTTTTAATATCTATTTTTTTAGTTTTTGGCGGACATAACATCTTTGTATGTGGTGCTGAGGATTGAACCCCAGCCACACGCATGCGAGGCGAGCGCGCTATCACTTGAGCCACATCCCCAGCCCCATGTCCTTTTTCTTAAGTGAGAGTATTTTCTTTCATTTTATTATCTTTTCTTACTATTTAATTCTGAGTTCTTTTCTTAAATTAATTCTTGCTATCTTTTTTAGTCCTCCAGTTGTCCTATTTCATGTGCTAAAGCTTCTTTATTTTTGGTTAAACATACACAAATCTAAAAGGCTTCCCCACATCTCATTAGGAACTCCCTGCTATTCAGGAGACTGACCAGTCCTCCTGATGACGTGGGTCATCTCAGCTCAGCTCGAATACAGGCAAAGACATGTGCGCAGGTACCCATGTGCACACCACATAATACACCATTTAAAAATAAAAACAATATACCTACCCCTTGGATTTGTGCGATATCTATGGCTAATGTTGTTGTCAAGGCTCCCGTGCTGTTTTCCTTGTCATCAAACCAGGCAATATCCTAGAGAAACAGGAAATGTGCTTATGTTTATCAAAAACATTCTTTGCTGATTTATGATTTTGCTGATGTAACTTAGAAGGCATTGACCAGCCTCCTCACACACTGGTACTTAATTCTTATACATACTGGTGATCAACTGATGTGTGCTTCTTACTTTATAAAGATCTGTATTTAGATATAAACTGAAAAACTTAAGCCCACAGCTAGGACTCATTACCATGTTATAATATTTCATAATAAATGATATTAAAACTGGCCATTTGGAGATATCACGTAATTTTACTCCACAAAATACTCTGTGGAGGGCAGATTCTATTTAACTAGTAAATCAATGCATAACACAATTTAGAAATATTTTCATATCTTTTTACCTAAACTGGCTATTGATAGTAAGTCTATCTCTTTTCTTTAGGATCCACATGGGCGAGATTTTACCTGACATACTACTCCCTAGATCTTACATGTGCTAGGTACTGTCAAGAGGCAGAAGGCTGTGAAACTCCTGTAGCTAAGAAGCATGCAATCTAAAAGAGACAGGTCAAAAATGCAAGCAATAAAACATAATGTAAGAAACAATGTCATTTTCAAAGGCAGCACTTCTTAGTACTTCTCATCCTGAGGAATTCTGATTTCCTTTTATTAGCAATTGAATGTTTCCTCCCACAAGTCAGTCCATTTGTATCTCTTGTGGATTAAAACCATATGGAGATTGTATCTGAAAAAATAGTTCAATTTTAGTAAGTAAAGAGAGAGAGAGAGAGAGAGAGAGAGAGAGAGAGAGAGAAAACAAAACAAAACAAAAAACCCCCAAACTATTGGCTTACTGCAACACAGGCTCTGAGGCTCAGGTTGCACATTACTGACAATTAAGAAAACAAAAACCTCCAGATTGAAGGCTATGCATGGAATTGTGTTAGAAGAAAACTCCTGTGGAGGAATATGGCAGGAACCAGGGTGGGTACAACCCCAGCATGGTAGGACCACTCTTGAGTCATTGCATTGGGAAGGTGTCCCAGGAATTTAGGATCTTAGATGCTCAAAGGCTGTCCTCTGGAGATCACAGTCCACACTGCACAGTAGCCTCTTTGAAAGCACAATCCCAGTCTAGATCCTGCCATACCATGAGCAAAGCTTTGAAACACATGAACAATAAATTATTTACAAGCATGGAAGTCAGTCACAATTAAATATTCTTTTCAACTGGGAAGGATCTTAAGTAATCACATAAAATACAGACTTTATACCTACAAAACAACCACACCTGATTCTATGAATACCTCTATCTCACAGGAGATTTCAAAATGGTTATAAAAAGCACTGCAAGCCTTAGCATGCTTTACACACCTCACAGAGTCTTATCGTAGGACAAAATCAGGTGACAAAAGCTAGGTAAAAACACATATCACAATGGACAGAGCAAAACTGTGAAGATACTTACAGGGGAAAAGGCTAACTAAACTAATTTACAAAGCAAATGTACGAAGCAAAAAGAATGCTGAGGGATGATGATGGAAAATAAATAATGTACTGAAAGGGACAGAGTTGAATTTAATAATACGTGTTAGACAGCACAGGGTTTCTGTGTGTGTTGTTGTATCAAAAGAGTTTATGCATTAAAAGAGTTGTTTATGGCTTGTAGGTTAGAACATTCTTATGGGCAAAGCTTTCTTTATCCGACAAGATTACTGCACTGATGTTCACATAGCTAATGCTAGACAAAGGATTCATGTCCAATATTAACCACCAAACTATTAGATTAACAACAGTTCTACTGGTTAAACTGGTTCACGGCCTTAAGATTCTTCCAGTAAAAGCTTTCTGTGAAAAAAGGGGAAGTTCAAGGTATGCTTTGGAAAAAATTAAAATTTATAATCTTTTGCATAAAAGTAGCTAGACATTCAGGAAACATTTAAAAAAATTCCTAGAAATATAAAGTAAATACACTTAAACAGGGAAAATACACTCAAACAGGGAAAACCATAAATTCACCAAGACAAAAACTAGCAGAATGGTGCTAGAGTTGTGGCTCAGTGGTAGAGCACTTGCCCAACAGGTGTGAGGCACTGGGTTAGATCCCTTATACTACATAAAAACAAACAAATAAAATAAAGGTTAAAAAAAGTGGAAACTCTCAAGTGCAACATATTATTATCAGTTAAATTAAAAGATGAAGATATGAAGTAAGAACAAAAAGTTTTAATGAAAGGTATTACATATTTAGCATGAGAGATGCATGCAGGCAATGAAGGACTTCGTAATCCCTCAAGTAGATTTTCTTTTTCTAGATCAAAGAGTTTCTCCAAATTTGGAGCAAAACATCTGACACAGGACCTTTTTGAACCAAGGGGATTAGGTCATCCTTTGCTTCAGAGCATCACGTTGCTCTCAGAAGCCTCCAGGTCACTTCACTGCAACATCCTGCAGTTCCCCAAGAGCACAAAGACTACAGAATTCTGTTATGTGGCAAGCCTTAGAGGAGCACTTCTAAAAGTCACAAGATGGAGAAAAAAAAAAAAAAAAAGAAACTGGTTTTGACGACTCAGTTGGAGTGACAGTAACTCTATTTCTGAAAAGAAATTACCCTGGCAGGAAGCTATTTGCTCCTGCTCGGTGAGCTTTGGTGACAGAAAGTGAGGCAAAGGGCTCCAGATGATTACTGGCTTTCAGGGTAACCCAATACATCTCAGCCTCATGAAAGAATTTTAGAGGTGCCAATCTGAGACATTCCTGCCATTTGCCCCCAAGACTCACTTTTCAAGATTACTACTTGATCCACCTAGTTTTACTTATTTTGCAGGTGCAATTGATCATCTGTATGAGGCAGGCAGACCTGCCATTCTCACTGATGGTATCTGAGTTCAGGACTCTTTCCAGGAGGGCAGGGAGACTGGCTGTTTTAACAAGTGTGGAGTAAAAGTACTTAAAATAGCCAATGGATGAGAACTGGACAAATTATCAAACTCCTTCCTTTCAAGCATGTTCCCAGTCTATTATAGTCTTGCTTTTCAGTTTTAATTTGGTCTTCCATTCTGATCCTGGAGCACCACAATCATGCATAAAGAGAGACTTGTTAAGTTGAATGCAAGGAATGGGACTGGAAAGCTCAGTCCTTGTTTCCATAAGTCTTACTTTCAAACATCACAATTTTGGACTTGCTTTTATTAGGAAAATATACTATATGAATTCTTTTTTTTTTCTTTTCTTTTTAGTACCAGGGATTGAACAACCGAGGGGCACTTGCCCACTGAGCCGCATCCCCAGCCCTATTTTGCATTTTATTTAGAGACAGGGTGTCACTGAGTTGCTTTTGCAGAGGCTAGCTTTGAATTCTAGATCCTCCTGTCTCAGCCTCCTGGCTGCTGGGATTACAGCTGTGCCCCACCGCGCCCAGTACTGTATGAATTCTGATGTCAGATTTTTGCTGCAGCACTGTATAAATTCTGATGTCAGATTTTTGCTCCTCAGAACAACAACAAAAAGCATCCATTTAAATGTCCTAAAGGAAAGACGATGTTCAGAAATTGTCTGAGAAGGAATTAAGAATTGAGATATTTTATAATAGACTTCAAAATAAAATACAAATTCAATTAAATACACTGACCTGATATAACATGGCTTTGAATGCCAAATGTCTTAATCTCATGGTTAAAATTTCCCCTACTCTGCCATAAAACAATCCCTGGAAAACAAAAAGAAAATCTACATTTATTTTTAATTCTCTTTTCTATGTCTCTGTAACATTTAGCTATTGTATTTGTAACTCAAATAACAACATCAAAAAATAAAACTGCTCAGGGTCATTTATTAAAAGTTTACCTGCATGAAGAAACTGACAAAGGAAATAATGCCCAGAATGAAGAATATCATGGAATAGGTTTCTGCATTGTTCTTCAATGTGGTTTTATTATCACCTTCAAACATCTGAAAAGAAATAGAACCTGCATTAGGAATTTAGAAGAAAATATAAAAGAAACAGGAAAAAATAATCTATATATTGTCAGGATTATTCTAAATGAATTATAACATATAACAAAGACCTCCCGATTCTGGGAAGAGAAAGTGCCATATTCTACTACTGTCCTGCATTTAATACAAATGATAAAAAAATTTACTTGTAATTTTCTCTTGTTAACTATAGAAGTGTGACATTAGGCAAGTGAGTCTTCTATCTGCTATTGTTATTACAGTGTATTTTCAATTAAATCACGAGTTTGTTTCAATGATTATTTCCAATCACTTTAAAAACTCAGGTTACTTAATATGCCTCTGTTTATAAAGTATCTGAAGATGAGGCCCTTAGGTGTACCCCTAGAAATGGTTCTTAAAGTTATCAATTATACTTATATTGGCATTTATGTTAGTGAAATATAGTGGTGCAACCAGGGACAATGAGGACGTAACATGGATCTAGTAACATCTTTGAAGCAACGAACTTAACAGGGATCTAATAACATCATTGAACCAACTAATTTTTCTGAATCTTTGGCACAATCCTTAACTCTTTTTTTTTTAATTCTTAAAAATATCTTTACAATGGACCGTTATTTTATTTATTTATGTACAGTGCCAAAAACTGAACCCAGTACCTCACACATGCTAGGTAAGAGCTCAATCACTGAGCTATGCTCTCCTGCTAGAACCTTCAAACAAGCATTCAAGGTCCCAACTCTTATTTCCTCTCCATGAGCTGGCTGATATTAAAAAATTGCCATTGTAAAACAAAACAAAAACAAACTATCAATGGCCCATTGTTTTGACTAATTGAAAAGAGGATGCTGCATTCATCTGCTTTACTACTTCAGTGCTTTAGAATGCTCATACAACACTGGAGTCAAAATTAGTGCACTTTCCTTCCAGAACCCCCCACTCACTACCGACTCAGGGGTGATCCCGCCTAAGTCCTTCACTCTCTCCCTTACAGATCAAGGTCCAACGAGTTTGTTCTACCACACTATACTTCATTTAAATTGTTAAAAGATATTAGCAAATGAGTTTTACTTACAGTTATGATTTTAGCAAAGATGATGGAAAATATCGGATGAACAATTCCATTTAGAACAGAAGCCAGTGTCCCCAGAATCACAAAAATCCATTCGGATTTGTTTAATTTAAAAATTTTCAATAGAGACACTTCAGGAAGACTCGTCTAGAAATAAAAGACCTAGGTTAAAAAAATCAGTTTGAGAGTAAAATTAAACCTAGAGAAATTAGCCAATCACAAACAGATCTATAATGTAACATGTGAAATATACTAGATAGCAGGGTAGAAATAGTACTTCTCTTAGAAAAATTTCACTGCCTATATTATTAAGGATGATCACAAAACACAAAGGAGTCTCACCCAAAGGTGATTATTTATGCAATGTCACTTTTTGGTATGTCACTCATTGTTATTGTTAAGAAAGTATCAATTAACTCACATGTTGTGGTAACTGAGAACCACAGGAAAAATAATAGGCCTATTTTTCTTTACTCTTGTTAAACTAGATTTAGTATTCTACTCTAGGATGAGACCAAGTCTAGGTTGGAAATAAACAGAGGAAGTACAGAAGGTAAAAATTTTATTAGGATTTAAGCTTGAAAGTCTTTCAATTCCATCATTTACTTACAAAACAAATTTTTTAATACCTCAGCTCAAAACTTGCTTCCTATTTACAAGAAGAATGCAGCAGTGTTCAAGCACTGAACTTGAACTTGTCAAGTTTCAAACACTGCTTGAACTTGTCAAGTTTCTGTGTCTTATCTTTCCAAAGGTGATGGTATCCATTCCTATCTTACAGGATTGTTTTTAGAATTAAAATTAGCTCAGCATTAGCACCCAATCAAGGTTAGCAGACATTGCTGTTGCTGAGGTTGCTGGAGAGGAAGGATGACATGACATCACATCCTGGGTTTTCTGCAGAGGAAGCACAATACCAACCACTCAGGTGTTTCCCAACCCTTCCTGAGAGCCATGCAGGGAGTTGTCAGAGGATAAATGACACCACAATGATGATCTCTCCTTATATTGTCTAGGATGTGTAGTGAATTTATTTAAATTATTTTCCCTAAGGAAGTAGGCAGTGAACTACTGTTTCATGAGTTAAAACTTCCTCATGACATTTGCTTATAAAGTGATATTTACGAACATAATAACCAGAGAATTCCTTAGGAAAGAATATAATAAACAGTTTATCTGAGTCTGGCATCTATGCTGCAAACTGTTGTTTGGACAATAGAACTTTTAAAATTCTTGAAGCCTTTAAAGTCTGTTTTCAGAATGGTGAAGTCACAATTATATTAGATTGCTTAATTTTATATATGTATAAAATACCTAGGTTAAAAAATTCAGTTTGAGAGTAAAATTAAACCCAGAGAAGTTAGCCAATTACAAACAGATCTATAATGTAACATATGAAATATACTAGACAGCAGGATAGAATGTTTCTGAATCTTTGGCACAATCCTTAACACTTTAAAAAAAATTTTTAAAAATATATATATGTATATATGTATGTATAATTTTTCCTTCCAAAGTTTTCTGAGGCTCATCATAATGATGATTCAACTTATGTTAGGTGACAAAGTCCTTTTGCCTCTGGCATAATATATAAGCACAGGTAAAAAAAAAAAAAAAAGGTATCACTGAAAGAGTGAAATCAAGATCGAGAAGAATAAAATAAGACAAACCCCAAATGAACCATTTCTGTAAAATCATGAAAGATGCTATGCTACCTAAATATATTACAGATTGTAGCATGTTTTAGGATAATCTGACATAAAAAATATAAAATAGGCATTTTCTAAAGAGAGAGACAAGAATTTTATAAAGTCAAAAAACAAAGTTTACAGTGGTTGGGAATGTAGCTCAGTGGCAGAGCACCTGCCTAAACATTTGTGAGACACTGGGTTGCATCCCCTGTACTGCCAACGGAAAAAATAAAAAGTACAGTGTATCAATTCCTCATTTGCCAAGAGTTATCAGGAATAGATGGTACATTTTGTCAATGGGTTTTCTGCATTTTTTGAAATGAGTTTTTTCTCTTTTAGTATATTAATTTCTGAATATTAAACCTCAAACTATTCATAAAAACCCTATTTGGTGATGTATTATTCCTTTTATACATTGTTGAATTAAACATTGAATTTTGTTATGAATTCTTACATGTTCATGGGGGGGTGTAGCAATAATTTTCTTTTCTTTTAAGTTGTCTAATTTTAATAACAAAATGATAATGTCAGTCTTAGAGACCAACATTCTCAACTTTCTGTTCATTAGGATTCATTAGTAAAGCCGCCAGGGCCTTGAGTTTTTTCATGGAAAAGATTTTTAACCACAAATTTAATTTTGTTTTAATAGATACAAGATTATTCAACGTATCAATTCATTTATTTTTATTTTTTTATTCTTTTGGTACTGGGGATTGAACTCAAGGGCACTCACGCACACATCCCCAGCCCTATTTTGTATTTTATGTAGAGATAGGGACTCACTGAGTTGCTTGGTGCCTTGCTAAAATGCTGAGGCCAGCTTTGAACTCTGGATTCTCCTGCTTCACCCACCTAAGCCACTGGGATCATAGGTGTGTCATTGCGACCAAACTATTCATAAAAGTTCTGAATTTATTTTTTATTTAAAATTTTTTTAGTTATAAATGAACACACTATGTCTATTCATTTACTTATTTATTTGTTTGTTTGTTTAATGTGGTGCTGAGAATCAAACCCAGTGCTTTACATGGGCTAGGCAAGTGCTGTACCACTAAGCTACAACCCCAACCCTGATTTATTCTTGAGTGGGCTTTGGAGTTTGTGTCCTTCAGGGAATTTGCCTATTTTAGTTGAGTTTCAAGATTTATTTGCATAATTGTTTTCATAAGATTATTTTGTTTTGGTACTGAAGATTGAATCCAGGGGCACTTTACCACTGAGCCACATCTCCAGTCCTTTTAATTTTTTGAGACAGGGTTTCACTAAATTGCTGAGGCTGGCCTCAAACTTGTGATGCTCCTGCCTCAGGCTCCATAGTCACAGGGATTATAAGCATGTGCCACATGTCCAGCTTATTATTCTTTTAAATATATATAGAATCTGCAGGGATGTCTTCTTCTTCTTCTTCTTCTTTTTTTTCCTTCTCTTTTTTATGGTGCAGGGGATTAATCCCAGAGACCTGCACATGCTAGGCAAAGCTCTACCACTGAGCTGCTTTCCGGCTCTCATTCCTCCTCTTCCTGCTCCCCCATCTTCCTCCACCTTTTTTTCTTTATAGCCTAGGGGATTGAATCAGGGGTACTCTACCACTGAGTTACATCCCCAGCCCTTTTAGTTTTATTGTAACTGGGGTGACTGGGCTAACTGTGATTGGTTAGGCTTCCCTCTGCTTGACTGTACTCTCCTGCTTCTGTAACCTGGCTTGCTTGCATTGGCTAGACCCCCGAACATCCCTTTTGCAGTTTTCAGGCTTATAAGGAGCCCCCTTGCAATTCTTCAGGGCTGATCAGGGGAACAGCTTTATGTTCTGGTCAGTCGCCACTAGTGTGCTTCAATAAAGGGTTGATTCGATTATACATGAGTGGTCTGAAAGTCAGTTTATGAATACCTGATGTGAAACTTTAACTATAACAAGACTAGAATTAAAAATTGAGAAATATTGTTTTTTGTTTATTTAAATGAAATTTTTTTAAAAAAAAGCTAGTAGAAAAGGGGGGGAAAAGCATACATAGGTATGCTATGAAGACCACATACCAAAAAGGAATGAGTTGTATCTAAAATAAAAAGTAATAGATGAGCAGTGCCAGAGAAGGGAAGAAGAAGAAATTTGGGCAGATAATCCTAGGGAATTCAGGCAGATAATTGACAGATAAGACTGAAAAGAGTGGGCAGGAAGACGGTGGAAACCCCTAAGGGGGTCCAATCTGAATTATCTGTCAGCTTCAAGGAGAACAAGGGAGTTCCAGTGTGGGAGGCAACAGGGGGTCCAGAATAGGTGCTGGAGGACCCGGAAGCTGGAGTTAAGGATTCTGAATCCAACACACAGGGGCTGGGATGAGGGCCTGCAGGGTGTGTTACACCTGAAAAGCAACCCATGGAGGCTGATGGAGCTCCACTGGGGATGGGGGAGGGCTGGGGCTTGGGGAATGAGTGGGTTGAGGTGAAATCCGGAAGGAATGATGTTTATGGCAAGATGCTATGGAGAACATTCAGAGTGGCAGCTGAGGCCCAAGATGAGTGGTGGTCAAAAAGGAAGGAGGCTGAATCAAGGGAGAGAAATGAGACTTGAGGTTGCATAGAGACTAAAGAGAGGTCCTAGGGGTTATAAGCTGCAAGGAGGGTCAAAGCAAGATGATCTACAGCTCTGATGAGTCTGGGGTTGCGGGGAGGGAACATAAGCTTGGGAACCAGCCTCCCTGACCATGTGAGCAAGGCTCCTTGGTCTGTGCCTTGGGACTGGAGAGCTGGACAGTATAAGCTGGGGCTTATCTGCACTGGGGAAGTGATGTGCATTCATGTCCTTAGGGGACTCACATTAATCTTCAGCATTGCTGCTGGTGTGTGCACCACACTTCCCAAGACACTGTTTTAACCCATGGTCTGCTTCTTAGGAAAAAACGAAGGTAACAACCTCTTGAGACTTTTTGCCCCTTCAACAAGGACCTCTGACATCTACACAGTCTCATTAGCGATGCTACAGGAAGTTTAAGAAGGACACATTTTGTGACCTTAAAGTGATGTTTTATTGTAAATAAGTTCTAAATTTCATAAAAGGATAAAGTCAAAAGTGGAGAATGTGAAACAAACTTGTTGGTAGTTGAATCGTTACCTCTTTATATTGGATGGATTCCTCAGACTTATCATCAGAGTCTGACTTGATGCTGTTCACAGCACACAGAGAAGCAGGGCTGGTGTTTCTTTCAGTAGAGTATGTCATTGACTCCATCTCTTCATTGACTTTTTTAATGTCCTTAAATGAAGAATATTCAGATTATCATTAGAATGATATCTTAAAAATTCAATGGAATTTTATTAAGTACCTCTTTAAAACTTACTGCTTTTCCTATTAAAATTGGAATATTCTTATGCAGTTCTTGCTCAACCAGTTCCAGACTTGAGAGCTAATAAGTCTAATTCATACTCAAATGTTAGAGATTGACAATAGCTTGTTGTGCCTTTTCCAAAGACATGTATAAATTCACTGGAGAAAACAATGTCTTAGTCCACAACAATTATGCCACTGGCAGCAACAGATTTTAGTAAAAGTAGCTTCTTGAGACAGATGATATACTTTCTAATCTCTTCTTCTAGGCCTTTTCTGGAGCTTATCACCTTATCATCTAATTAGCCCCTTGTATGTGTGGCTGGTCCAGCGCCTAAGAGCTATCTTAGGAGACACAAGCTTTCCAGGCTGCTGCTGTTGCCAATTCCAAGTTGACCACAGAGCAAAACTAAGGCGCTGGCTGCATAAGAATAAGACAATGCAAAGAAATCAAATTAACTTTCAAGGAACTGTTGAAATTGTAAATTAGAATGAAGTTCTAAGTCAGTCGCTCTAGGTCTTTTTTCTTTTTCTTGCAATTCGGAGAAATGAGACCAGTTTTAGTGAAATAACTGATCTACTTAGTCTCTTGTTCATCTAATTGTGATGTAAATAGATTTGCAACTTCCCCCTGAAGAGGTGGGAGGAGGACAGGACAGAAGTTAGGATACAGCAGCTTAGAACAGCGTGTGGAGATGGAAAGATGTGGGTGGATTTAGGGCACTGGAGAGTGTGCACATGGAGACTCTCCAGGGCCTCTAATTTGTTGACAAGCTTAGCAACTGTTAAGCAGTCGCATAAATGTGCAGTGAAGCCTAAAACAATCTTGCTATCATGTTGACATCTTTTTTTAAAAATTATTTCTTGGTTGTAGGTGGACATATACCTTTATCTTTTTTTTATGTGGTGCTGAGGATCGAACCCAGTGCCTCTTGCAGGCTAGGCGAATGCTCTATCTCTGAGCCTCAGCCCTACCATTAACATCTTTAATCAAACATTCCCTTATCTCTCACTTTCTTTTCTATAAATTTCTCTACTATGAAAGAAATATTTATTTGGGTTTCCCTGTCCCCCAGGAGTTACCTGCTTGTGACTGACAAGTTTAAAGAGTAAAACTTTGACCCCTTCTCATAATAAATTTTTCTAAGAAGATGTTTAATAGGTCAAAGACAATTCATTTTTTTTTTCTGAGAAGGCTGCTAGACAATGTTATAATGATGACAGTAAGTTTTGGTGTGTATATTTCTCTGTTTTATTTCATTTTCACATAGAATCTCACTAAAGAAATATGTCTGTTTATTATCAGGTACAGTCTAGATAAATAATTACAACATTAATCTCCAATGTTTGAACTTTTCTGAAAAGTTTGGATAATGCTAATGCGAGTGATACAATATAATATCATTTACTCTGCCAACAATGATTCTTAGCTTAATATAATAATTCACCAACAGTTTATAGTTTACTATTATTTTCCCCGTGTGAAGAGATTAGAAATTAAAGCACAGGAATTTTTTTGTGTGTGTGTGGCACTGGGGATTAAACCCAGGTCCATGGGCATCCAAGACAAGCACTCTACCAACGGAGTCCTAAAGCACAGGGAATTTAAACAACTTGTTTCTGGTCCTAAAACTATAAGGTGACAGAGTCACCTGCTGTGACTCCAGAGCTCATGATCTTTACTTAGCTACACTGCTTCTCAGATTTCTCTTAGCCGCACCGACTTGGCAATTCTTGTGATTGTCATGAATTCTCATAACTTCACTCATTTTAACACCACAAGGAAGTCTGACAAGTAAGCCTATCCAGAGTTTAAAACTGAGCTGCTTATGTAGATATCACATATGTTATGTTCATTCTACAATGTGCAGAATATTAATAGTTGTTTACTGAGCATTAAGATTTAAAATGATCATTTAAAATGGATATAATTTTAGGTAATTGGAGAATACCAATCCATTTTGAACAAGGTGTTAAAAACTTTTACATATTTATAATACAAACTTATCATCTTTTTTTTTTTTGTATTGTGAAACTTTTAAACTCCAGTCCTCATAATGGATTTTTAGTTTAATTATGATTGAAAAAAAAAGATGTGGTTCTCCAATGAAAGATCTGAGTATAATAGTTTTTTCAAATCTCAAAATAGGATTACTGTGACCTCACTTATTTCCTTCTATTGCTACTTACATTGGTTTGAAAAATATTGAACTTAATAACTTTATAAGTTAATTCATCTATGGAGTTAATATCATGCTAATTAAATTATCAAATAATACCTCACTTTCATTTTTAAAGGAAACACAAAATATGGAGTAATATGAAATAAAATCAGAGTCCAGTAGTTTTTAAATCAATGTAAGATTACATTTTTAATCTTTTGTCTTACTCTCATTCCTTGATAAACTTCATTCAAAAATACTTTAGCATAGTGGGAAAGATAGGATTTCAATTTTGAAGTTATAAATTAGATGAAGACAGAGAGACTCATAACTTCCTAATTTTTTTATTTTGTAAAATAATAATATTGACATCAAAGAGATGACCAGACAATTGAAGAAGTAAAATGAATAGAAAAAGATTGAAACTACTTATTTATAGGAGACCCTCTGGAAAAAAGACTGCCTTCCAGGCTAAGAAGAAACAGCTGGGTTGAAGTGAAGGCAATGGTTAGGGCCTAATGGCTCTCACTTGCATTCATGTGTCCTAATGAAGTGTGTAAGTAGGACGGATCTCATAGAATGCAGAAACTTGGATCCTAAAGAATGAGAATTTGCCCAGCAGCTGGAGAGAATGAGGCAGGAGGTTCAAGAATTCTAAGCTCAGCCTTAGCAAATTCAAGGCACTAAACAAATCAGTGAGATTCTGTCTCTAAATAAAATACAAAATAGGGCTGGGGATGAGGCTCAGTGGTTAAGTGTCCCTGGGTTCAAACCCAAGTAACACCCCTGTCAAAAAAAAAAAAAAAAAGAGAGAGAGAGAGAACTTGCCATTTGCCTCCAATGTTAGAATACCTTGTTTTGATTGCCCAATTGAGCTCTCTAGTCTACCTGTGAGGGTGTGGTATACACATAGTATGGATTTGTGAGTGATCTCTTATTCAGTAGATATTTATTGAATGTCCACTATGTGGGAGGCATTGTGTTAGATGCTTTCTACATATTAAATCTCAACCCTTCTGCCTGGCTCCAAGATCTTCTACGATCTGATCCTCATTATCTAGCTCCTTTCCCTTTTTCTCCCAATACTTGTCTTTATGCAGGGAAGGCTGATCTTCTTTCTGTTTTAGTTGTACATTAAGCTTCTTTTTGTCCCCATGCTGATGTCCCAACTACTTGGATTTCTCCTCCTTTGTCTCCCACGTTCTGATCTTCAAGGACTCTTCCAGGAAAACCTTCTATGGACAATATAGTTCCCTTTCTCTCTTCCCATCTACAACTTGAAACATCTGCAGGAACAATTTTGCATGTTGCCTCTGAAGCTAAATTTTAAGCCTGAAGATTATAATTTTGGACTAAGAAAACCTGCTGATATATCATGCCTTGCAAACATTACCTGTGACATTGCAAGTGAATAGTATAGACCTTGTTGAGCCATGAGCTCAGCATGGGTTCCTTTTTCCACCACCATCCCATCCTTTAGAGTCACAATCAGATCTGCACTTCGAACAGTTGAAAGTCGGTGTGCTACCACAATTGTAGTGCGACCTTTGCTTGCCTACACAACAGAAAGCATAAAATATAAATATAAAATTAGTAGATGTAACCTCTGCAACAGTGAAGAAAACTTCTTTTTGCAGTATTATTTTAATAGAAAAGAATCTTTATTTTTGGATAAGATCATTAACATATGGAAAAGTACACATATTATTATAGATCAATGTGTTTTCAAACTGAATGCAGATTAGAATAACCCAGGTCGAGAAATGGATCATTGCCTGTACCCAGATCATCCTCATGCCTCTCAAGTCACCATCACTACTTGCCCACCACGGGTAACCACTATCCTTCTTCAAAGAGCATAGATCAGATTGATATTTTTTTTTACATAAATGGAATTACACAGCAAAATACTATTCTGGGTCTGAGTATATGTTGTTCAATACTATTCTTTTTAAAAAAAAACATTTACTTTTTAGTTATAGGTGGGCACAATATCTTTATTTTATTACTTTATTTTTATGTGGTGCTGCCTCACGCACACAGGGCAAGCGCTCTATCACAGAGCCTCAGCCCCAGCCCAATAGCATTCTTCTGAGATTCCTACATTTTGTTGCATGTAGTGGCAGATTGTTCATTCTTGTCACTCAGCAGTCCACTGTGTGAATACACCACAATTTGTCCATTCTACTGCTAGTCAGGATGGTAGGCTTCAGGGTTTTTCTGATACATATAGATTCTTGCACATGCTTACTTGATGAGCATACGTATACAGTCCCACCAGCTCTGCACCTAGGAGAGGAAGTGCTGAGCCACCAGGTGTGCACATGCTATCTCACTAGCCTCTGCTAGCTTTTCAATGGTTGTCCCCTCTACAAAACCCCACGTGCAGGAGAGTCAGGTTGCACTATATTCTCACCAACAGTGGTACTTTCTCTGCCTGATAAATGAATATGGTCATATGGTGGCTTTTATTTCCATTTCCTTGATGACTAATGAAGAACAACTTTTCATGTCATTATTGAAACCTTGAATATTCTCTCTTATGAACTGTCCATTTATGTATTTATTTATTTTTGCTCATCTTTCTATTGGAACTATTGTCAATTTTCAAGAACTGTTTATGTATTCTAGCTATGAGGACTTTGTCAAATACTATGTATTATAATTTGTTTAAGTGGTTGCCTTTTCACTCTCTTAATGGTGTCTCTCTCTCTCTCTCTCTCTTTTTTTTTTTTTTTTGATACCAAGGATTGAACCCAGGGGTGCTTACACACTGAGCCACATCCTGAGCTCTTTTTAATTTTTTTTAAATTTTGAGACAGGTTCTTACTAAATTGCTTAGGACCTCACTAAATTGCTGAGGCTGTCTTTGAACTTACCATCCTCCTGCCTTGGCTTGGGATTACAGGCATGCCCCATCACACCCGGCCTAATGGTGTCTTTTTGTGTGTGTGTGCTGGGGATTGAACCCACGGCCTTGTGTGTTCGAGGCAAGCACTCTACCAACTGAGCTATATCCCCTGCCCCTAATGGTGTCTTTTGATGAACAGAATTTTAAAGTTTTAAGGAAGTCCAATTTATCAACTTCTGTTTTACAATTTATGCCTTTGGAGTCTTGTTTTAAAAATCTTGAAAAAAACCACACAGGTGTTTTTTTGTTTTACCTTACAATATTTAATACTTTGCCTCTTGTAGTTAGATCTACCTGGAGTTGAGTTTTTTGTGTGATATCAAATAGGAGTCAATATACATTTTCCCTTATGTAATTAAACAAGTATCCCAGCAGCAAATTTTGGGAAGACCATCCTTTCTCTACTGCTCATCAACCTGATGACCAGTATTTTACTTTTACATTTTGTATACTATTTTGCTCCTCTGTTTGTCTATCACTGCATGAGTGCAAAATAGATATTGAGATTATCAATTTACATATTCCAGCTTGATTCTTTCCTCCACATGATGACTTTGGCCACTTTTGAGAGAATGCATCTTGAGGAGGAGCCCAGCCTCCCGCCTGCGTGGTGGGCGGACTCCGCGACCTGGAGAAGGGGCCCAGTGGCCCGCGGGCCTGGTAGACAGTCCACCTCAATTGGAGGAGGGGCCCAGCAGCTGCCTACACCTGCACGGTAGGCAGACCACGCAACCTGGAGAAGGGGCTCAGTGGCCCGCCTCGCAGTCGACAGACCTCCCAGGTTGGAGGAGCCCAGCCTCCCGCCGGTGAGGTATACAGACCACTCCAACTGGAGGAGGGGCCATGCCGCCCGCCTGTCCGGTCACCTGACTGAGCTCTTGACAAACATAAGGTTTCCCCAACACCCCCACCTCATCAAACACCTTATGAGAAAAACTGATGAAACTCATCTTGGAAAATCCCACCAACCCTTGAAACCCACCAACTGGTTGGCTGGCATGGCTACCAGTGCGGTTCTGCAGCGGATCAGGCACCTGGTTTACATCTCAGAGAATAAGAGTAGAGAGGCCACAGGTGGAAGCTCAAGTCCTCTCACACTGACTACCACCACCATCCTGAACCCAGAGACTCAAGCTAGGAATAGACAACGCCACCAACTGGAAGAAATGAAAACAGAGTTATGAGAGACATTTATTTTCTTTCTTTTTCTCTCTTCTCTCTCTCTTTTCAGCCATTCACCCAGTCTCCTCTACCCTTCCCCCTCTGGTCCTCACAACCTCAACATATGTGAAACCAAAAATTGTGCACGAAAAAGGTCTTTAACAACTGAATCACCAGAATAATATACTATAGAGGAATTGCATATGCCCCACCTCCCTCCCCCCTTTTTATTTCTTTTCTTTTTTCTCGTATTTTCTTTAACCCGTACTCTTTTTTCTCTTCCTTTCCGTGTTATTTGTTTTCCTCCCTCTTACTCCCTCTATCCCACTTGCAACCCCCTAATTTTACTATTCATAAGTACAGTAATTGTATAAATACAGATAGGAATTTGAATCTATACATTCTTCCATAAGTTACCCATCTATTGGTTAGAGCTTTCCAAAGTTACTAAATTAGATTAACCCCATACCCTCACTCCTTTCCCCATAAACATAACATCCTACACCTGAAATTCAGTTTTCTTCAAGCTATCAGAAACGGTATGCCTTTCATGAAACTAATGACTATATTTGTAAACGATAATGGACCAACATTTGTAGACATAGAGTCTAGCTATAAATGTAGTAATAAGGAAAACGTGTCTTAGATGATGTACTATTGATATTGAGAACTGTTAACATTGTCTTTCTCCACAAAAGGGAGACTTTGCAACTATACAAGAGCAATATAAATATATAGGGGGAAAATTCAATAACACAACAGTTTCACCAAGCAGAAAGAAACTTGAGCAGTATGAAAAGACAAGGAAAGAAAGGACCACAAGCAATGCAGGTGAACTCAACTTTAGAAAAGGTGATATCTGCAGCAGATGGAATGTCAGATAAAGAATTCAGGATATACAAGCTTCAGATGATCTGGAGTCTCAAGGAAGACATTATACAGCAAAATCAGACAATGAAAGATCATTTTGACAATGAATTACATAAACAAATCTAAGAAGCAAAAGATCAACTATACAGGGAGATAAAGATTATAGAAAACAAACAGAAATCCTAGAAATGCAGAAAGCAATAAACCAAATTAAAAACTCAAATGAGAGTACTACCAGCAGAGTAGAACACTTAGAAGATAGAACATCAGACAATGAAGACAAAGTATTTCAACCTGAAAAGAACATAGACAGTTCAGCAAGACTGTTAAGAAACCATGAGCAGAACATCCAAGAAATATGGGATAACATAAAGAGACCAAACTTAAGAGTTATTGGGATACAGGAAGGTATAGAGGTCCAAACAAAGGAATGAGCAATCTGTTCAATGAAATAATATGATAAAACTTCCCAGACTTAAAAAATGAAACAGAATCACAAATCCTAGAAACCTATAGGACGCCAAATGTGCAAAATCATAAGAGATCCACACCTAGACACATTATAATGAAGATGCCCAACATACAGAATAAGGAGAGAATTTTAAAAGCTATAAGAGAAAGGAAGCAGATTACATTTAGGGGTAAACCAATCAGGATAACAGTTGATCTTTCAACACAGACTCTGAAAGCTAGAAGATCCTGGAACAACATATTTCAAATGCTGAAAATAAATAGGTTCCAACCAAGAATTATGTATTCAGTGAAATTAAGCTTCAGGATGGAAGATGAAATTAAACCCTTCCACGATAAACAAAAGTTAAAAGAATTTACAGCTAGAAAACCATCTCTTCAAAACATCCTCTGCAAAACATTACAGGAAGAGGAAATGGAAAATAACAATGAAAACCAACAGTGGGAGGTAGTACAGTAAAGGGAAAAAATAATCAAAGTGGAAAAACAAACCATGTTAAGTAACATAAATAAACAAATATGGCTGGAAGAACAATTCATATCTCAATAATAACTCTAAATGTTAATGGCTTAAACTCACCAATCAAGAGACACAGGCTAGTAGAATGGATCAAAAAAAAAAAAAAGATCCAACAATATGCTGCCTACAGGAGACGCATTTGATAGGAAAAGACATACATAGACTGAAGTTGAAAGGTTGGGAAAAATCATATCACTCATATGGACCTGAGAAACAAGCAGGAGTGTCCATACTCATATCAAATAAAATAGATTTCAAGCCAAACTTAATCAAAAGGGATAAAGAGGGACACTACATACTGCTCAAGGGAACCATACACCAACAAGACATAACAATCATAAATATATATGCCCCAAACAATGGTGCAGCTATGTTCATCAAACAAACTCTTCTCAAGTTTAAGAGTCTAATAGACCGCCATACAATAATTATGGGAGACTTCAACACACCTCTCTTACCACTGGACAGATCTTCCAAACGAAAGTTGAATAAAGAAACTATAGAACTCAATAATACAATTAATAACCTAGACTTAATTGACATATATAGAATATACCACCCAACATCAAGCAGTTACACTTTTTTTCTCAGCAGCACATGGATCCTTCTCAAAAACAGATCATATATTATGTCACAGGGCAACTCTTAGAAATTATAAAGGAGTAGAGATAATACCATGCATCTTATCTGATCATAATGGAATGAAACTGGAACTCAACGATAAAAGAAGGAAGGAAAAATCATGCATCACTTGGAGAATGAACAATAGGTTACTGAATGATCAATGGGTTATAGAAGACATCAAGGAGGAAATTAAAAAATTCTTAGAGATAAATGAAAACACAGACACAACATATCGGAATCTATGGGACACAATGAAAGCAGTTCTAAGAGGAAAATTCATTGCTTGGAGTTCATTCCTTAAAAAAAGAAAAAACCAACAAATAAATGATCTCACACTTCATCTCAAAACCCCAGAAAAAGAAGAGCAAAACAACAGCAAAAGTAGTAGAAGGCAAGAAATAATTAAAATCAGAGCTGAAATCAATGAAATTAAAACAAAAGAAACAATTGAAAAAATTGACAAAACTAAAAGTTGGTTCTTTGAAAAAATAAATAAGATCGACAGACCCTTAGCCATGCTAACGAAGATAAGAAGAGAGAGAACTCAAATTTCCAGCATACAGGATGAAAAAGGCAATATCACGACAGACACTTCAGAAATACAGAAGATAATTAGAAATTATTTTGAGTCCTTATACTCCAATAAAATAGAAGATAGTGAAGGCATCGATAAATTTCTTAAGTCATATGATCTGCCCAGATTGAGTCAGGAGGATATACACAACCTTAACAGAACAATATCAATTGAGGAAATAGAAGAAGCCATCAAAAGACTACCAACTAAGAAAAGCCCAGGACCGGATGGGTATACAGCAGAGTTTTCCAAACCTTTAAAGAAGAACCAATACCAATACTTTTCAAGCTATTTCAGGAAATAGAAAAAGAGGGAGAACTTCCAAATTCATTCTACGAGGCCAACATCACCCTGATTCCTAAACCAGACAAAGACACTTCAAAGAAAGAAAATTACAGACCAATATCTCTAATGAACATAGATGCAAAAATCCTCAATAAAATTTTGGCAAATCAGATACAGAAACATATCATAAAGATCGTGCCTCATAATCAAGTAGGATTCATCCCTGGGATGCAAGGCTGGTTCAATATACGGAAATCAATAAATGTTATTCACCACATCAATAGACTTAAAGATAAGAACCATATGATCACCTCGATAGATGCAGAAAAAGCATTCGACAAAGTACAGCATCCCTTTATGTTCAAAACTCTAGAAAAACTAGGGATAACAGGAACATACCTCAATATTGTAAAAGCTATCTATGCTAAGCCTCAGCCTAGCATCATTCTGAACGGAGAAAAACTGAGGCATTTCCTCTAAAATCTGGAACAAGACAGGGATGCCCTCTCTCACCACTTCTGTTCAACATAGTTCTTGAAACACTGGCCAGAGCAATTAGACGAAAGAAATTAAAGGCATAAAAATAGGAAAAGAAAAACTTAAATTATCACTATTTGCAGATGACATGATTCTATACCTAGCAGACCCAAAAGGGTCTACAAAGAAACTACTAGAGCTAATAAATGAATTCAGCAAAGTGGCAGGATATAAAATCCACACGCATAAATCAAAGGCATTCCTGTATATCAGCGACAAATCCTCTGAAATGGAAATGAGGACAACCACTTCATTCACAATATCCTCAAAAAAAAATTAATAAAATACTTGGGAATCAACCTAACAAAAGAGGCAAAAGACTTACACAATGAAAACTACAGAACCCTAAAGAGAGAAATAAAAGAAGATCTTAGAAGATGGAAAAATATACCCTGTTTATGGATAGGCAGAACTAACATCATCAAAATGGCGATATTACCAAAAGTTCTCTACAGGTTTAATGCAATGCCAATCAAAATCCCAACGGCATTTCTTGTAAAAATAGATAAAGCAATCATGAAATTCATATGGAAAAATAAAAGACCCAGAATAGCAAAAACAATTCTAAGCAGGAAGTGTGAATCAAGTGGTATAGTTATACGAGACTTCAAACTATAATACAGAGCAATAGTAACAAAAACAGCATGGTATTGGTACCAAAACAGGCAGGTGGATCAATGGTACAGAATAGGGGACACAAAGACGAATCCACAAAATTACAACTATCTTATACTTGATAAAGGGGCTAAAAGCATGCAATGGAGGAAGGATAGCATCTTCAACAAATGGTGCTGGGAAAACTGGAAATCCATATGCAACAAAATGAAACTGAATCTCTTTCTCTTGCCATGCACAAAAGTTAACTCAAAATGGATCAAAGAGCTTGATATCAAATCAGAGACTCTGCGTCTGATAGAAGAAAAAGTGGGCTCCAATCTACATATTGTGGGGTGGGCTCCGAATTTCTTAATAGGACACCCATAGCACAAGAGTTAATAACTAGAATCAACAAATGGGACTTACTTAAACTAAAAAGTTTTTTCTCAGCAAGAGAAATAATAAGAGAGGTAAATAGGGAGCCTACATCATGGGAACAAATTTTTACTCCTCACACTTCAGATAGAGCCCTAATATCCAGAGTATACAAAGAACTCAAAAAATTAAACAATAAGAAAACAAATAACCCAATCAACAAATGGGCCAAGGACCTGAACAGACACTTCTCAGAGGACGACATACAAATCAATCAACAAGTACATGAAAAAATGCTCACCATCTCTAGCAGTCAGAGAAATGCAAATCAAAACCACCCTAAGATACCATCTCACTCCAGTAAGATTGGCAGCCATTCTGATGTCAAACAACAACAAGTGCTGGCGAGGATGTGGGGAAAAGGGTACTCTTGTACATTGCTGGTGGGACTGCAAATTGGTGCAGCCAATTTGGAAAGCAGTATGGAGATTTCTTGGAAAGCTGGGAATGGAACCACCATTTGACCCAGCTATTCCCCTTCTCGGACTATTCCCCAAAGACCTTAAAAGAGCATACTATAGGGATACTGCTACATCCATGTTCATAGCAGCACAATTCACAATAGCTAGACCGTGGAACCAACCTAGATGCCCTTCAATAGATGAATGGATAAAAAAAATGTGGCATTTATACACAATGGAGTATTACTCTGCACTAAAAAATGACAAAATCATGGCATTTGCAGGGAAATGGATGGCATTAGAGCAGATTATGCTAAGTGAAGCTAGCCAATCCCTAAAAATCAAATGCCAAATTTCTTCTTTGATATAAGGAGAGCAACTAAGAACAGAGTAGGGAGGAAGAGCATGAGAAGAAGATTACATTAAACATGGACAATAGGTGGGAGGGAAAGGGAGAGAGAAATTGCATGGAAATGGAAAGAGACCCTCATTGTTATACAAAATTACATACAAGAGGATGTGAGGGGAAAGGGAAAAAAATAAGGGGGAGAAATGAATTACAGTAGATGGGGTAGAGAGAGAAGATGGGAGGGGAGGTGAGGGGAGGGGGGATAGTAGAGGATAGGAAAGGCAACAGAACACAACAGACACTAGTATGGCAGTATGTAAAAACGTGGATGTGTAACCGATGTGATTCTGCAATGTGTATACGGGGTAAAAATGGTAGTTCATAACTCACTTGAATCAAATGTGGGAAATATGATATGTCAAGAACTATGTAATGTTTTGAACAACCAATAATAAAAATTAAAAAAAAGAATTTTATGCAAAATCTGAAATTAAAATTATTTCTTTTAAATTTTTTTGATTTTTTTAGATATACACAATAGTACAGTATATTTTGACATATTATACATACATCGAATACAATTTCTCATTTTTGTGGTTGAACATAACATGGAGTTTCACTGGTTGTGTATTCATATGTAAACATAGGAAAGTTATGTCCAATTCATTCTACTGTCTTTCCTATTCCCATCCCCTTATTCCCTTACCCCTCTTTGTCAAATCCAGTGAACTTCTATTCTTCACCCCTTACTCCCGAGGTAATGTATTTTTTCCTAAATGCTTTGCACATTTTACAAATTCTTTGAGCACTCTATATTCACACTACAAATTTGTAGGGACTCAACATGATAGTTACTATTACTATTCATATTATTTCTATCTTACTCTTCTCATTCTTATCCTTTAAAGACAAGGACTGCTACTCAGAAAATGAAAAAGTTTGTTCAAAGGCTCAGCCAGTCACTGGAAGGATTGGCACTAGAATGTTGAAAGTTTAGTTATTCTCTATAAAGCTTTCTCTGTTGGAGCAGGTATACTTAATGAAGTAGTGAGTACTTTTAAAAGTAAATCTTCTGTTCCAAATCTATAAGAGAGGAAAACTTCTCAAAATATTAATTATTAAACTGAATGATAGCTGGGCACAGTGGTGCACACCTGTAATCCCAGCTGCTAGGGAGGCTGAGTCAGAAAGATTGTGAGTTCAAAGCCAGCCCCAGCAACAGTGAGGTGCTTAGCAATTCAGTGAGACCCTGATACAAATAAAATACAAAATAGGGCTGGGGATGTGGCTCAGTGGTTGAGATCTCCTGAGTTCAGTCCTCAGTACCAAAACCCAAACAACAACAACAAAAACAATAAAAAATTGAATGATAGTGGAAAACTTATGATATAATGCTATATGGAAAAATATGAGAAGAAAATTATGCATCTTGTTTTAATTATGTTTAAAACTGTATCCATATAAAGAATATACCTATACAGAAATATATCAAAATATTAATGGTGCCTATATGTAATTATTGTATCTATGAATTATCTTTTTCTTAATTTCCTCAATTATTTAATATTGCATGTATTAAATAATTATTAAATAAATTATTAAATAATTTTTTGCTTAAAGGCAAGAAAGTTAAAAAAAAGTTGAAAAAGCATGTTTATTTTTAATAGGTTTTCTTCCTATGGGTAATGTGTGCATGTCAGCAATAAATAGATGTTATTATGAAAAACTGAAAGTAGTTACATCATTATAATTAAGGATTTGTACTATTATTTTGTAGCATTTTGTTATTTTAAGAAAGACATATTCTGATATGTTTGATTTATATTAATTGGATCATCTAAAAGTATCATTCAAACAAGACACTCTTTTTTTTTTTTTATTGGTTGTTCAAAACCCTACAAAGCTCTTGACATATCATATTTCATACATTAGCTTCAAGTGAGTTATGAACTCCCTTTTTTACCCCAAGTACAGATTGCAGAATCACATGGGTTACACATCCACATTTTTACATAATACCATAATAGTAACTGTTGTATTCTGCTACCTTTCCTATCCTCTACTATCCCCCCTCCCCTCCCCTCCCATCTTCTTTCTCTACCCCTTCTACTGTAATTCATTTCTCACCTTGTTTATTTTCCCATTCCACTTACAACCTCTTATATGTAATTTAGTATAACAATGAGGGTCTCCCTCCGTTTCCATGCAATTCCCCTTTTCTCTCCCTTTCCCTCCCACCTCATGTCTCTGTTTAACGTTAATCTTTTCTTCCTGCTCTTCCTCCCTGCTTTATTCTTAGTTGCTCTCATTATATCAAAGATGACATTTGGTATTTGTTTTTTAGGGATTGGCTAGCTTCACTAAGCATAATCTGCTCTAGTGCCATCCATTTCCCTGCAAATTCCAAGATTTTGTCATTTTTTAGTGCTGCGTAATACTCCATGGTGTATAGATGCCACATTTTTTTAATCCATTCATCCATTGAAGGGCATCTGGGTTGGTTCCACAATCTAGCTATTGTAAATTGTGCTGCTATGAACATCGATGTGGCAGTATCCCTGTAATACGCTCTTTTAAGGTCTTCAGGGAATAGTCCGAGAAGGGCAATAGCTGGGTCAAATGGTGGTTCCATTCCCAGCTTTCCCAGGAATCTCCATACTGCTTTCCAAATTGGCCGCACCAATTTGCAGCCCCACCAGCAATGTACAAGAGAACGCTTTTCCCCACAACCTCGCCAGCACTTGTTGTTGTTTGATTTCATAATGGCTGCCAATCTTACTGGAGTGAGATGGTATCTTAGGGTGGTTTTGATTTGCATTTCTCTGACTGCTAGAGATGATGAGCATTTTTTCATGTACTTGTTGATTGATTGTATGTCCTCCTCTGAGAAGTTTCTGTTCAGGTCCTTGGCCCATTTGTTGATTGGGTTATTTGTTATCTTATTGTCTAGTTTTTTGAGTTCTTTGTATATTCTGGATATTAGGGCTCTATCTGATGTGTGAGGAGTAAAAATTTGTTCCCATGATGTAGGCTCCCTATTTACTTCTCTTATTGTTTCTCTTGCTGTGAAAAAACTTTTTAGTTTAAGTAAGTCCCATTTGTTGATTCTTGCTATTAACTCTTGTGCTATGGGTGTCCTATTAAGGAATTTGGAGCCCGACCCCACTATATGTAGATCGTAGCCAACTCTTTCTTCTATCAGACGCAGAGTCTCTGATTTGATATCAAGGTCTTTGATCCATTTTGAGTTAACTTTTGTGCATGGTGAGAGGAGGGGGTTCAGTTTCATTTTGTTGCATATGGATTTCCAGTTTTCCCAACACCATTTGTTGAAGATGCTATCCTTCCTCCATTGCATGTTTTTAGCCCCTTTATCAAATATAAGATAGTTGTAACTTTGTGGATTGGTCTCTGTGTCCTCTATTCTGTACCATTGGTCCACCCGCCTGTTTTGGTACCAGTACCATGCTGTCTTTGTTACTATTGCTCTGTAATATAGTTTGAAATCTGGTATCGCTATACCGCCTGATTCGCACTTCCTGCTTAGAATTGCTTTTGCTATTCTGGGTCTTTTATTTTTCCATATGAATTTCATGATTGCTTTATCTATTTCTACAAGCAATGCCTTTGGGATTTTGATTGGCATTGCATTAAACCTATATAGAACTTTTGGTAATATCGCCATTTTGATGATGTTAGTTCTGCCTATCCATGAACAGGGTATATTTTTCCATCTTCTAAGATCTTCTTCTACTTCTCTCTTTAGGGTTCTGTAGTTTTCATTGTATAAATCTTTCACCTCTTTTGTTAGGTTGATTCCCAAGTATTTTATTTTTTTTGAGGATATTGTGAATGGAGTGGTTTTCCTCATTTCCATTTCAGAAGTTTTGTTGCTGATATACAGGAATGCCTTTGATTTATGCGTGTTGATTTTATATCCTGCTACTTTGCTGAATTCATTTATTAGTTCTAGTAGTTTTTTTGTAGACCCTTTTGGGTCTTCTAGGTATAAAATCATGTCATCCGCAAATAATGATAATTTAAGTTCTTCTTTTCCAATTTTTATGCCTTTAATTTCTTTCGTCTGTCTAATTGCTCTGGCCAGTGTTTCGAGAACTATATTGAATAGAAGTGGTGATAGAGGGCATCCCTGTCTTCAAACAAGACACTCTTGAGTGGGACAATCCAGGCAGACTTTAACTTTCTCAAAAAAACTGGGAGATGGAGTCCCGTAATTACAATTAAAAAACATTTAAATTTGTGTTTCTGGATCATAAAAATTAAAGAGCAATTATGTATGCCAACTGTGGTATATCCACACAATGGAGCACTATTCACCAATAAAAAAATAAATTATTGATGGATTCTACAACACAAATGAGTCTCAAAAACATTTGGCTGAGTGAAAGAAACCAGGCAGAATAGAATACATACTGTACGACTATATTTCTATAAAATTCTAGAGAATCCAAACTAATCTTTTGTGAGGGTAAGCAAATCACTGGTTGCCAAATGTCAGAAGAGGGTGGGGGAGGGTCGAGATGGAGTGGTTACACAAACATCTAAAAAACATGGCTGACAATCTTGATCTTGCTGATGGTTTCACAGGTGTGCATATGTGTCTCTTTTCAATTGTATGTTTTAACATGCAGTTAAGTGTAGGTTAATTAAACAACAACAACAAAAAATGCTGTTAAGAAAAAAACGTCAAGCAAAATAATATATTGTATACAGAACACCAATTGGTCATTTTTTTATGTCCAGCAGAAATCCTGAACGGTGCTGAGACATTTTAATGAATGCTCTGCAGACATAATGATCAAGTGGATTAGGACAACTCTGATGTAGGGTTATCTGTAGGAGGGTTTCTTTTTCTTAACTTCATGAAGGTTTGACAATAAACACATTAAAATATTATTAATTAGCACTTACTTATTAGCATATTCAAGTTTCTTTCGCAATTTTATGCAACATACATCTTCAGCAGAGAATTATAGTGACTACCAAAAATTTACTTTATCCTTTATTTTTTATATTGCCAAACATAGAGAAATTTTATTAAATGAATTAGTAGCTGAGGGTATTTGGGGAAACTGTTTTTATTATTTGCCTTTTGTTTTTGTCTGTCTCTCATTTAATTTTATGTGGTAATTCTAAGCTTGCTAATGCAGAAGCATCTTTATAAATGATAGAACAAAATTTGGTAAAAATGCAACTAGTTTTTTTAAAATAAAAGTTTTATTTTAGAATAGTTTTATATTTGCAGAAAAGTTGCAAAGATACTATAGATAGCTTCCATGTACCCTGCAAATATATCATCCCCTTGTGCTAATAAATAATGCATTTGCCACAAATAATGAAGCAGTACGGGTATATCATTACTATCTGAACCTCATGCTTATGTGAAGTCCTCTAGTATGTTTTATCCAGTATCCTTCTTCGGTTCTAGGATCCCCAAAGAATGTCATGTTTCACTGAGTCATATTGTCTCCTAAGCCTCCTCTTGGCTGTGGCAGTTTCTCAGATCTCCCTACTTTTTGAGGAACATAATATTTTCAAGGAATACTAGTCAGATGTTTTGTACAATGTCTCAATTTAGTCTGTATGACGTACTTACTTTTTAAACATAAGACATATTACCTATACTAAGCTCATTTTTCTTCTTGAACTTCAAGTATGAATTCTATTCTGGGTCTTGGGGACTCTGGGACTAGCCTGTAACCTTTTAAAGGGGAATGTAAGCATGATATTGTTGAGCAGGTATGCATTAGAAAGGTGACCACAATAGAGGTGAAAAGAGGTGTCGTGGCTGCTGGCCTAAGCCTCTCTCATTTTCTCAGTTACATTCCCTTGGGGTAACAAATATTCTTTTTCTACAAGCAGATATCAGACTTTATTGATGAAAGTATATGAGATTACACACACACACACACAAATCTCATTGATTTTACAATACTATCAAATATTTCTAAAATCAAGTGAATGTGTATGGAATTTAGTTTAAAAATATAAAAGGGAACATACAACACAACATACTCTAAGGATGCTGACAGACTGTTTTAAGATCAAATAGTTAAGAGGCTGCACGTAGAAAAGGTCTGAGAATTGTATACACACATTGCTTCGCAGAATCAGAATCACAAGGTTTCAGGATGGAAATGTAGAGTATAATAGAGTTTCCTTCCTTGCAGAGGGTCCATGTGACAGGTATTTTAATACACATCTCTTCTCATTTGTCTTTACCTTTTAGCATTCCATAGGAAGCAGGTTTACCTATTTTGCAAAAGTGAACGATTGTATGTGACACCTGAAAACAGAGGATGGGGGAAACCATTGAAGTTCTGATTTGATACCATTAGAGCTCCAGCAGGCTGCAATGATCATCTGCTTTTGCCCATGTGTATTATTCTGACTCTGCCAGGCTCCTGGTTTAAACTATAAATGGTTGACTAACGTCGGTGTTTTGTTATAATTTAATTTATTATAACATCTGTATATATCAAACAAATCACAGAAATAGCTAACAATTTTAAAGGGACAAAATGACACATCAAAGGCTTATAAGTATGGACCTACAAGTATTGTAGTATAAAATGCACCAGAAAAAACACATCTCTCCTCTATCATCAATGTTACCTAAAACTGAAATATTAGTCACAGTGAAGAATAAAAAGAATTCAACAATAATTTCAGACTTAAACATAGGAGAGATTATGGCATTCAAGGCCACCCGAAAAACTGATCAAGAAAATCTGAGCTGATACTTTGTTTTTTAGCCAGAACTTCAGTAAAGACAGGTGAGGTAATGTGACTTATTCTTCTGTTTTTCTACATGCTTCAAAGAAGGTGTGATAGATTTTTCAATGTCTTTGTTGCTACTACAATTTTGAAAGAGTTTTCTAGTGTCTCCTCTTCTACTTCACTGATTACACAAAGCCAGAAGCCAAACAATTAGGTATTTGGCCAAACGAAGGTCAACAGGAGGGTAGGCTTCTACCTTACACTTTGCCAACTTTGTTCAGATGACTTCAAAATTCCACACCCAGCCATAAATCACCAGGTAATTGGCTTGGACTTTGGAATAGAAGGTGCTTTAAAACATCCCTCACAGAATTGCTGGAAGAGATAAAGGATCTGAGGATAATAGTTGGTGAGAACCAGTGGTGGTCACCAACCCTGACCAAAGGTGGGTAACAGGAAAAGAAAGAATAATCCAGAACCTCCTGCCTTTCAGAAGGCCTGCTTTTACTCGACTCCTGGGTGAAATAGCAGCCCTACCGTACTCTGATAAAGCCCATAAACAGAGATTTCTGGTGTCCTGGTGGCAAGTGTGGTGGGGGAAACCTGTGAGAACGCAAGTTCCTCTCACTGGCTCCTGGGAGGTTGCCTCCCCTCCTGGGGCCCATCTGTGACACTCCGTCCGTGATATGGTCCTGGAGTCTTAACATTTTCTTTTTATGCTTCAAAATCTTTTTGCCAAATGAAAGTTAATGTGGGAACTTGATTTTTTTTTAAAAGCAGCCACACAGTTGGGTTATAGCTTTGTTTGAGCTGCCAGTGGAGTTGGGAGAAGCCCCGCCTGCTTGTCTTCCTCATTTCCCTACCTTCTCTCCTCTTTGAGAGGCCCTGGAAACCACCCTAGTGTCCTGGTGCTCAGAGAATACAGTCTGAAACATCTCACTACTCTTACATTTTCCTCTCCTTATAGACGATCAAATTTTAACTGACCATCTCTTAGAAGAAGGTCATTAGGGTAGTTAAAAGGAAAACCCAGGCTTTTTGATTTCTTAACTACCTCCCTGGGATGTTGAAAGCCAACTGGGTTAGTATTCTGGGTCAACACTGGTTCCAGGGCTCAACAATGTGTGATTGCTGTCAAGCCATATCACCTGTCTGAGAATGCTTTCTCCTTTGTCAAAAGAAAGACAAAGAGCAAAGTATTGGCACTCAGAAGCCATATTTAATAAGTGACTCACCTCCTTCTGGACCCCTTCCTTTCTACTTGAAGGAATGTACTTAGGTGAATATCTGTGTGCTCAGCTTAAGGCCTCTTAGCTAAAAAATGTTAAGAATCATTGTTCTTATCTAATTAGGAATATGGAATAATATTCGATAGTGAAATGCTTTTTTTTTATAGCCTAGAATCTCTTCATTCTTCTAAATAAGTTAACAAACACGTTAACAACTGGAGATAATGTAAGACTACTTATTGACTTTTAGTACTTTATTAAAAATGCCTAATTTAAGTATTTGTTGAAAATTTAAAGCAACAACAACAAAAATTATGAAGTAAATGGCAGGCCAGAAGGGAAAAATGCTACAATAATAAATTGTCTTTCTTGCAAAAGGAAAGGATGCTATACATGTAGCCCAGAAGGCTGAACAATACAGATATCTCATTTGGTAACAATTAGTAAATCAATATATCATATAGGTATTTTCTTTATTTGTTGGGGAGGGCGGAGTTTAGGAATAAGTTAAATACATGGAAGTTCCTAAGATACTTATCCATACAATGGAAAAACATTCTTTTTTAAATACTTAAAAGCCTTTCTGAAAGACTTTTAAGACTTTGAAATGTTTTGCGAAGTAGGAGTGATTTAAATTCATTTATGAAAGAGAAATACACTAGTTACATATACAATAGGACCAAAATAAACAACTTTCAGGGACAAAGTAAGGCTATTATAAACTCATAAAGGAGCTTCAGTTTGGATTATGGTTTGAAGCATGGGTTTCTCTTTCTTGGATCTTTCTGAACTTGAGAGGTCAAATTCCTCTGTTTCACTATTCTTTTATTTTTTAGTTTTTTTTTTTTAGTTTTAGGTGGACACAGTATCTTTATTTTTTATTTTTATGTGGTGCTGAGGATCGAACCCAGTGACTCATGCATGCTAGTTGAGCACTCTACTGCTGAGCCACAACCCCAGCCTCTATTTTTTAGTTTTTAAAAATTATTCTTTTATACTCAGGTCTAGATTACTATTCTTTTGGGGGTAAAATATACATTTCATAAAATTTATAACTTTGTTTTAAAAGTTCAATTTCATGCACAAGTATGTTCATTATTGTGCAACCATCACTACTATCCCATAATTGAATCATCATTCCATAATTGAAACTATTACTGTACCCTTTAAACAGTAACTCCCAATGTTTCTTTCTCTTCCACCCCTGGTAACCATTGGTCTACTTCTGTCTCTGTTAATCTAACTATTTTAGGTCTTCATATGAGTGACATCATGCAATGTTCTTTTGTCTCTGGCGTATTTTGCTTAATGTAATGTCTTCAGTGGGCATGATTGTTGTAGCATGTATCAGTTTTCATTCCTTTTGAAGACTGGTGCTATTCTAGTGTATGTCTCTACCATGTTTTGTTTATCATCTGTTGATAGACATTAGGGTTGTTCTTATCTTTTAGCTGTTGTGAATGATGCTACTGTGAACACAATTTCTTTGAGATCCTGCTTTCAATTACTTGTGGCATATGCCCAGATGTGGAATTGCTGTATCATATGGTAATTCTGTTTTTATAGGAAGCCTAATATGGATTCCGTCTTGACTCTGATGTCTAACAGATGTGTAAACTTGAGGCAAGGTAGTATGGTGGTTACATGAATGAGGTAGAAGCCCACTGTCTAGGGTCTGACTTTGGCTTCAGTACTGCCCAGCTGGGAATTAACCTCTTGCTTCCTCAGAGTGTGCTCTGTTAAATAGGAGAATAAATATCTCCAGAGTTCTTATGCACTCTATTATCTTTGTTATGTCTAAAATAATGACCCATGAATGGCTTCAGGGTTTCTCTGAATCTCTCATTATTACAAATAAATCTTGTACATGTGTATGTATACATTTTTGCTAAAGAATTACACTATTTTATTTTTTCCTTTTTATTTATTTATTTTATTTTTTAAAGAGAGAGGTGAGAGAGAGAGAGAGAGACAGAAAGAGAGAATTTTTAACATTTATTTTTTAGTTTTTGGCGGACACAACATCTTTGTTTGTATGTGGTGCTGAGGATCGAACCGGGCCGCACGCATGCCAGGCGAGCGCGCTACCGCTTGAGCCACATCCGCAGCCCTTTTTCCTTTTTAAATGCAACTCTTTGTGGAACTTGATTTATCAAAGCGGAGAACTACTACCCTAAAAGAAGCAAGTGGCTTAATGTTTAACATCAAGCCTTACAAATGTGAGCTTGATTAAGCAGGCTTCCAAAATGTCCCATGAGGTTTTTAGCGTGAGGTATTTTGTGTGTTACCTTTGCTCTTCTGGCTAAGTTCCAGTCAAGAAAACCCCCTTGCAGAAATCCCTTTTCTGTTTCCAATTATTGAAGTGTTGCTATTAATGACTAAAAATAAATTTTAAAACCTTCCAATTCCATATATAAATACAGAGTGAGATATTTAGCTGATGCAGACCAGACACACCTGTGAGTGAGTGTGTGTGTGTGTGTGTGTGTGTGGTGTGTATGGGTAAAAATGACTCTGGCCTCACTTTGACTTTCGTTAACTACTTCTTGGAGCTTAATTTAATAAAATAGGCCACAGCCTAATGCAATTCCCATATTTTTCAGCTCTCTAAGTAGTACCCATATAATGTTAGAGGGCTTGGAGGAAGACCAATAGGTTGTACCATAGATGCACATGTACAGAGATGTGTACATGGTGCCCATGAGGATGTGCAGAGATGTCCCTGAGGATGGCAACAAAGCAACTTTGTCTATTCGAATAATAAAACTGGTGAAATCCCTCCCCTCATAATTAGCAAACTGTCTTTTTTAGAGGTTCTCCACTGATTTGAAAGCTGAACATTCCTTAATAATAACCATTCCTTAGATTTATATACTGCATTTAACATTTCAAAGGGGTTTCCTAGGCTTTTTTAATCACGAGAGCAATGTGACTTCCCCAGGGAACTGCAAATGCTCACTGCTATGCCACCAACCTAGGAGTCGGGGTAAGGGATGGCTTGGAAGCCTGAGCATGTCAGGTCCAAACTAATCACAGAGCATAGCTCTTTCCCTATGGCATAAATCCTTATCTACCAGTCCTAGATCTTTCCTTGAACAAGATTAACCATGTAAAACTAGTTTTCATTATTCCTAAATCAAGAAGTCCAGAAAAGAGCACTTCAGGTCTCAAAATTATCCTGTATCACATTTGTCCATAATCCATTCAACTAGTATTTCTTAGCTGTCTGTTAAGTGCCTGGTCTTGCTCCACTGCTGGGGGTAGGGGTGCTGAAGTCAATCAGGCAAAGCCTTTGCCACCAAAGAGTTTACATTCCAGAGGAGAGACCGTAACCAAATAACAGAGTGTGTCAGCCAATGAAAACATGGCATGTTTAAGGAGCAGCCAAAGTGAGGGAGGGTGAAGGGAAGTAGGGTTCCAGAAGGACACAACTCCACAGAGTGTTGTAGTTTAATATAAGGAATTTGGCTTTTACTTAGAGTGAATTGAGGAGCCACTGGAGCATTCCAGTAGAAGTGTGACATCATCAAATGTACAAGGTAACAGCAATACAAGGCTGCAGTGCAGGGACCAGACTAAAGAGAGGCTAAAGCCAGGAGTTTGCTACTGTAATAATCTTCAAGCTCACCTTAGTGTTAGGAAATTACTCATTTTATTTTCATAGCCATTGATGAGTTTCACTGGTTCTAGAACTTCAGGTAAATGGAAGGTACTGGGGTAATGAGGAGACTGGGATGGGAGGCTATGTGAGGCTGTGGAGGAAGGTGCTGTAGCCTTCACTTGGGAGAAGGGATGAATTTCACTGTATTTGCTTTCTTGTTTGGTGGCTTGGATGGCATTTCAAGCTGCAAAATTCTGCTACCTGTTGTGAGCTCTGCTGAATCAGTAGCAGCGCTCTTAGATAAGCAGAAATGAGATCTGCTGGATGCCTTGTCCTTTCTAGGCAGAGACGTCTCCAAGGAGGAGACTCTACAACCTCCACAGCAGCAGGTGGAGAGGATGCTGGTGGTGCTAGAGCTTTGATCTCTGTGCCTGCACTTGAGCTCTCCCCTCAGCCACGAGCCATTTTCCACTAAATTGGAGTATATAATCAATCCAATTCCAAATGCTGCCTTTTATCCCATTGCTTATCCTTGCCCCTTGCCCCCCGACACACACAAAAAGAAAGTCCTACATAAAATAGTTCTATACCCATCACTACAGCACTGATTTAATATCCCACTTGAAGAAATGAAAAAACAATACAGTAAATACTTTTTTAAACATGAATCACACTCTTCCATAATTCTGCCACCTGCAGTAATATTCCACATAAAGAAATTTTGGTCAAAAACAGGCTGAATATATGATGGTGGTCCCTTAAGGTTATAAAGGAGCTGAAAAATTCTCGTCGCCAAGTGATCTTGCTGCCATTGTAATGTCACAGTGCAAAGTGTTACTCATGTGTTCTTTTGTTACGCTGGAGTTAACATGTCTACTAGACTGCCAGTTGTACCAAAGCAAAGCTCACACAGGTATACACAACATATAAAAAGTGATAATGAGTGATTGATTGTTACTGGTTTATGAGTTAACCTAACTCTTTTTAATCATTATTTGAAAGGGTACTTTTCTACTTATAGAAAAAAAGTTAACTATTAAACTGTCAGATAGTTCCTTCAAGAAGGATTCTGGAAGAAGCCATTATGGGAGATGGCAGCTCCATTTGTTGCTGCCTCTGAAGACCTCCAGGGTGAGTGTGCAGGTGGAAGACAGTGACATTGGGAATCTTGATCTCATGGAGGCCTCGGTCAACATGTGTGTTTGTGTCTTAGTTCTGAACAAAAAAATTAAAAAATTTTTAAAATGAAAAACAGCTTATACAATAAGGATATCAAGATAAAATATTTTTGTACAGCTGTGCCCTGTGTTTGTGTTTTTAAGCTGCCTGTTATTACCAGAGTAGAAAGTTAAAAAAATTCAAGCTTATAAAGTGGAAGCTACAGTAAGCTCTTGTTAATTTATTGTTTAAGAAAGGTTTTAAATATAAATGTAGTGAAGCCTAGGTTCATAGTGTTCATAACATCTCCAGCAGTGTGCAGTAGTGTCCTGGGCCTTCTAATTCACTCCCTGCTCACTCTCAGGCTCACCCAGAGCAACATCACCCACTGTAACCTTCATTTATGGTAAGTGCCCTTACAGGTGTACCATTTAATTTTTTTATATCATTGCTTTTACTGTACTTTTCTATGTTTAGATATACATTTTGTTACAATGGCCACAATTTTCAGCACAGTTATGTTGTACATGTTCATAGCCAAGAGGCAACATACTATATCAGGTGGGTAGCAGGTTATACTAACTATACTCTCTATGATGCTCTCACAAGGATGAAATCACCTAATGTCACATTTCTTAGAACATATACCCATTGTTAAGCAATTCTTGACTGTTTACATATACGTTGCCTTCATGTTTGTTCACAGGTACATACATCTATTTTATGTAATTGGAATCACAGTTTACAAATGGTTTGCATCATTCTTTCTCTTAGGACAGAGATTTTACTTCAGCCACTAAAAAAAGAATATTTATTAATTTATCATGTTGTCAAGCAACCATTTGTTTTAAAAGTCTGAACTTGTTTTCATTGCCTGAAGTGATTAACAGATGAAAAGAAAATGGGTACAACATTTAATCTCAAAACTATTGGAGCATCTATTTCATTTTAAAATATCTTATGTAAATTAAGAGACAGGTATGTTAAGTGTAATTATTCTTTAGTACATTCAAGCCCTGATTATTCAAACATCACTGGTATTAAAAACAATTTATCAAATAGAAATCCCCGTCCTAGTTATTAAGTATAAATAAATGAATAAAGCTTCAGCCTGGCCCTTATTGCTTTTCTACCAAGATGTCCTCAACTGGCAAAGTGTCTGCAATAAACATGGATTTCCATATCATATAAGCAACGTGTGGACTGTCATCATGGTAGGAAAAGGAGGGAAAAACCCTCTAACCTCATTGGTGAGTAAATAATAGTAACTAATAGATTTTTTAATAAGCAGTAGGCATTCTGGCTGCCATTTCTTAACCCATAAAGTCAGTATTGAAAAAGAAGCCTGCAATATTCTTAGAGAAAAACACTTAATACATTTCCAAGTAAGTGCAAAATAGAATGTGCCATCAGCCTTCTGAGGGATCTGAAGACCATGATTTAAAGGAGCATTTGGCCACTCAGAGATTTTTCAACTGCCCTCCAGCTGCAGTGTAATTTGGTGCAGCACCACGGCTGCACTGAGGCTTTCAGTTTGTGCATCTGTGGTGAGCCAGAGGTCAGTGTGCTGTGTGAGGGCTGGGACTGCTGGAGGAGAGTGGGTCAAGGTCAGTGCTTTTTACTCCTTGTGAAATTGTACTAATCGTGTTAATCCAGGGCTGTTCTAAAGAAGAAAAGTGGTCAAAGCAGAGAATCCCACTGGTGTGTATGGATTGTTGTGACTGATGGTGGTATGGGAGTGACTATAGGGAATTGCAAAGCACATACTCATTAGAATGGAGGGATTAATGGGATCATGGCATATCAGCCTGTGTGTGTGTATGCGTGTGTGTGTGTGTGTGTGTGTGTGTATGTAAGTATACATCCGTGTGTGTATGTATACTTAGCAACACCTGTAGCATTTACTTCTCCCTCCAAATCATACCTTGCATCCAAATCTTAAGAAGATCTCTGAATTTAGTAATCCACCATAGATGTGCACTTTCTTGTATTTAAGATCAACAGTGATCCAGGAATATGAAATAAGCAATGCTTCTGTTCACTTACTTTCTCCAGTGCAGCTTGAACAATCGATTCACTTTCTGTATCCAGGGCAGATGTAGCCTCATCTAAGATCAGAATTTTAGGGTTTCGAACTAAAGCTCGAGCAATCGCAATTCTCTGTTTCTGTCCTCCACTCATCTGGGCTCCTTTTTCTCCTACCAATGTGTTAAATTTCTATGAAATAGACATAAAAAAAAAAAAAAAGCACAGAAGTAGAAGGCAGAATAACTTTAGAATAGGAAATGACAGACACAATTGTGTTTTAATACCGGGTTAAGCACACTTTGGGCTGGCTGATTTCAACCTTTGATTTTTTTCCTTGTAAAAACAAACAACAATAAAAAAGGTGGAGTCTGGTGCAAAGAGGATAAGAAATAATCAGGACTAAAACAGATTAGAACACATGACAAACATGGGCTTTTGAAAAATTAATAATTGGAACTAATTTTCAAATTTCTTTTACACTTTCTTAGAATGCTTTAAAATCTTTAAAAGAATCATTGTAATGCACATATGTAAGTATCATTTGAAATGCTTATGAGCAACTTGATGTTATTCTCAATTTTCTTTCTGGATATTATGAAAAAGAGTATAAAAAAAGATTTTTGCAAAAGCCAACTTTTCCCTAAAACTTTTCTCAATCTTGGGAGACTTTTTCTGTCTTTTAAAATATTTTATTCTTGGTAATTGCATCTTTAACAAAGAAGATACTGTTACATATTTATGGTTAGATAAACCTGTAGAACCAATAAAGCAGTGTTGATAATCTTCTGTTGTTGATGTCCCTGATGCAAAGTTTATTTTTTCAAGGATACAAAGTTAAGGATTCTTTCTAAACCTTTAATTTCTAGAGGCTTCATATGTTTTTTTTAATATAAACTTTATCATAGAAAAGTTTATACACAATAAAATGCACTTACTTTAAGGATACAGGTCTATGAATTTTGACAAATGAGTACACCCATGTTACCACCACCTCAATAAAGAGATAAAACACAGCTGTTATCTGGAAAGTTTTCTCATGCTCCATTTCTCTCCAGTCTAAGACCTGCCTCAGGAGTACTGATTGGAGTTTTTTTGTTTGTTTGTTTTGTAGTGCTGGGGATTGAACCCAGAGCCTTGTGCATATGAGGCAAGCACTCTACCAACTGAGCTATATCCCCCAGCCCTGACCTGATTGTATTTTTATCACTATAAATCAATTTTACTGATTCTAGAACTTCCTATTAGTGGACTCATACAGTATATACTCTGTGGGAGCTGGCTTCCTGTTTCTAGAAAAATGTTTTGGAGATTCATTTATGATCTGTTAAAAGTTTGCTTCCATTTACTGAGTAGTGTTCCACTCAATGTGAATCTACTTTGGATTGCTGGATTTAGTAAGACCAAATGAAAACATGCAAAATAATCTCACAGAGCTCAGTTAAATCTGAACTTCAGAAAAACAACTAATTTTATTTTCAACCTAAGTGTGTCCTATATATTGTATGGTACATACTTATACTAAAAAAAAAAAAAAAAAAAAAAAAAAAAAAAGTTGTTTTTCTGAAGTTCAGACTTCACTTAGAATACTGTATTTCATTTGGAAACAGTTTGTTTAGACATTCAGCTGCTTGTTTCCAATTTTTGACTATTACAAATAAAGTTACTATGAATATTCATATAAAAGATATTTTTGTGGTTATGCTTTCATTTCTTTTGGAAAAATACTTATAAGAGGGTAAGAGGCAATTATTGGCATAATGCAATTTTTTATTTAAAAATCCAAAGAAAATTATTAAGACCCATTGAGTGTGGTTTGTAAAATAGGTCCATTAAAAGGAAATTTTTCCTATGTGATTTCCAGAACAATGAAATTTTATACATATTTTAATTTCAAATATCATTCTTTTATATTTCACAGGGTGCTCCACACAGCAAAAGGTAAAACTGATAAACTAAAACTTTAGGTGTGGTTTGTAAAATAGGTCCATTAAAAGGAAATTTTTCCTATGTGATTTCCAGAACAATGAAATTTTATACATATTTTAATTTCAAATATCATTCTTTTATATTTCACAGGGTGCTCCACACAGCAAAAGGTAAAACTGATAAACTAAAACTTTAGGTAATGTAAATAAAAGATTTATAACTCTGACAACTATAAATATCCACTGGGATCAGATATATTCTATTAGCAAAAATTTTAAATTTGTTATATATATATTTATAAGCATGATTTCACATTTCTTATTCCACATTAGCTTCCTGTGCTTTTGAAAGTGACCAGTCTCCCCTCTCCCCTGACAGAACCAACCTGAACGTGGTGTGTGCGACAGTCCCTGTCTTAGCCACAAGATGGCCTCACAAATCAACATTTTCACAGATACATATTTTTCTCAGTTTGAGCTGATGATTTTTGTTTCATTCTTCTTTGCTATAATTTAACACATTTTCGTCTCTTTTTTCCTTCCATTTTCAGTGAGAACCAATAAGAACTAAATATGACTCTCCTAAAACTGGTCATCCTGTGATACATTTCTTCCTTGTGTCATACCAAGCACTTTTCTCTATAGATATTTCATTACCACACTTCACTATTTTTTGGAAGTTATGGTTTCATATCTTATTCAGGAGTCCTGCAGTGCTGTCACCCACCCTGAGGACACAGGCAATGCATACTTACATTAGGAAACTCCATGATGAAGTCATAAGCATTTGCTTCCTTTGCTGCTTTCTCAATCTCTTTGTCAGTTACGCCGTCTCGTCCATACCTAATATTGTTCCCAATGGTGGTTCCAAACAGCACAGGCTCCTGGCTGACCACTCCGATGTGCTCTCGGTAATGCCGCACATTTAGGGCTCTGAGGTCATTATCATCCACCGTGATCTGCAGTCCAAAGATTGAGCCATGTTATGTCACCTTGGGCAGTATTGGTTTTTAGTTTTTCCTCCTAGTGTGAAATACAAACTGAGAAGTACTGTATTTTAGGAATCAAAGATTATAACTAAATTTTGATGAAATATTTATGACATACATATTTTCAATAGACTTTATTTTTTTCCTGGTTGATGGGAACCAAAAAAACTTCAAAAAACTGGCTTAAAATCTTGCCAAGCTACTTGGATATTTTTATTCTAAAATTCACAAATTAGGTATTAATTTTTTTTCTTTTTTTAAATATCTATTTTTTAGTTTTAGGTGGACACAATATCTTTATTTTATTTTTATGTGGTGCTGAGAATCGAACCCAGTGCCTCATGCATGCTAGGCAAGCACGCTACCACTTGAGCCACATCCCCAGCCCCCAAATTAGGTATTAATAACATACATACTCTGGCTGCCACTGATGTTATTAAAAGTAGACTCTGGTAATGGACAACCCAGTTTTGTTGTTTTAAGACTGATGAGACTTTTCTTTTAGGAAATAGTATTCTTTACTTCTCTTTAATGTCTCACTTAACCATAAAATACAAACATGTCTTCTATTCACTGCTATAAACAACAGTAAATGAACCCTGTCTTCCCCACACATGCTTGCATTACCCCACATATTCCAGTGACAGAAGCCCAGGTATGGGATCATATCTTTGTTTCTCACCAACCTGGTGCTCTGTCCACAAGTGGATATTCTCTGCATCTGCACTATACATGAATGCTCTCCTAGTAATCTGTTTAGTAAATAGTATCATAGACACATGGATTGAAGACACTGCAAAGACTAAGAAGTAAAATTAAAGTAAAATCAGGCTCCAGTATAATAGATTTTCTTTTAAAAATAACAATTGAAAGTTTGAATAGAAGCATGAAGAATTACTCATTTGGGATTATTATAGTCTCATTCTCTGAGCCATTTATAAGGGTGAGAAAGTTAAGTGCAACATTACAGGTATAGAAAGCAAAGAAAGTGAGGATGTCTATGGACATCATTCTTCTGTGATGAAATTCTTGATAAGTTCTGGGCACTACAAACTGCTCTGTTATGTTTCTCTAAAACATCTATTCACTTAACATATTACATAATTTACATATTTTACTATCTGTGTCCAGTCATTAGAACGCAAACTCTCTGAAAGCAGAGAATCTTATCTGTTTTGTTCCTGAAGGAATTTCTTAGAGCCTAGAACAATGCCTGACACATAGCAGGCACTAAATAAATATTTGTGGAATGAATAAATACACAGAAGGAAAACAGCATGGCCTCTCTCTCAGTTCTCTGGTTGAAAACTGAAAGCTGACATTGCTGTCAGCTGTGTGTGCTGGTGGCACTTTCCTGTCCTGTCACATGAACTGTGGGTGGTTCTCTTAGAAACCTGAACTTACAAAGCCATCACCAGGATCATATAACCTCTGCAGAAGCCGAACTGCTGTACTCTTCCCACTGCCGCTGGGGCCAACCAAGGCTACTGTCTCTCCAGACTTAATTTTGAGATTCAGGCCTTTCAGAATCTATTGGAACATATGGGAGAAAATCATAAGGTTAAAAAAGCTAGAATATAATGTACTTGCTTTCAGAAATTTAATGTGTAATTATGAACAGAAAGCAAATTATTCTATGGCACTTAAAAACAAATTTAGACCTTATGTTTGTTTCATGTGCATGTATAATAATAATCCACACAGTTTTGGAAAATAAAAGAATTTCTCATTATCTCTCTATATAAAGAGATCTAAGTTAAGAGTACTCATAGGATATCAACGACCACAACAAACTGTTCCCATAGTGAGCTAAAATATTTTATATGAAGTTCATGACTACCCAGTTAGTAAAAATTTTAATATGCAATAAGTCAACGAAATCTTGCCAGATACCTTTTTAAATTTGCTAAGGAAGTTCTTCCTTAGAATATACTTAATATTATTGTAAAGCATATTCCATAGAACAACTGGCAAGGCTCCTCAGCAACTCCCACAAATGAGATTTCACCATTAGAAACTGTCCCTCTCTGGTGATGGGTCACAGGTGGACATTTTAACAGGGGGCAGCATTTAAATTTTTTTCTCAATGACTGGGGTTTACTCCCAGTATTGCTTTTTTTTTTTCCTTTTTTCTTTTTAGTTGTAGATGGACCCAATATCTTTATTTATTTACTTTTATGTGGTGCTGAGGATCGAACCCAGTACCTCATATTGCGAGGTGAATGCTTTATCACCGAGTGCAGCCCCAGCCCCAAGCTTCCAGTGTTTAGTGTCCCAGAGACCCACAATGTGAGAGCAGCCTCACAATTATAACCCTCTCCAAATGACAGTGGCAATCATGTTGAGTAGCCCTCACCTACCTATGCTTGCAAATTATAATATATTCAGCCCAAATAATGGGATTTTTTTCTTAGACTCTATTGCTGATTTCATCATTTGTAAAGAAATGTGTGTGTGTGTGTGTGTACATGTAAAGTGCAGGGAAGTTATTGGAGGCTCAACTGCTAATACTGCAAAAGCCTGGGTAAGGGAGAAACGGAAGGTACCAGAGGTGCATAGTGTCCCAAGTTAGAAATTGTAAGGTTAAAGTGAGTTACTATGCTGGTGGGGGGTGGGGTGGGGAGGGGTTTGATGTCCAGGGACCACCAGTAGGTGGCACCATCAACCCAAGGCATTCTGGTGTACTCCCAAATCCGGAGTGGAGGAAATCTAGGGAGTTGAAAATATATATATTATCAGTTATCTACAGAATAAAGAGCCTGAAAAATATAAATAGTCGTTTTGAGTTATTTTTCCATAACTTATCTGTCTGCCTACTCAAGTCTGTAAGCAAAGTAGCCAAAATCATTCAAAATTATCCTAAATAACCTCAAAAGAAGATATTATCATAAAATGGTAGAATACTACTTCATTTAACTTACCTTGACAGATGGTCTTGATGGATAATTGAAAGAAACATTTTTAAATTCCACAGTTCCTTCTATGCATTCAGGTTTATACCCAATTGTTGAAAAGTTATCTATACTGGGTTTCTTAGAAAAACAAAGAGAATGTTATAAATCTTCAAAGGAATAAGACAATACCCTTTATATCCTAAAAATAGTTTAAAGATGGTTTTCTTTTACAATGTTTTTCTTTCTGCTTTAGAAGTGGACACAGAGGTTTCAATAAAACACAATCCCCTCATAAAAAAAGAGTTGAAAGCAGTCTTTATTTCTATTAGGCAGCTGGTTAATGTGGATTACGCCATCCTTTGGCTTTAGTGAAATGAATGTGCCTGAGTTTTGGTTTCCTTCCTGTAGTAATGATATCTAGCTGTTAAAGCAAGGAGTTCTTACCTTATCAATCACCTGGAAAACATTAAAGGCAGCTCCTCTGGCTATAGAGAAGGTTTCAAAGTGAGGGGCTGCTGCTCCAATGCAGTAACTACTGTGGATTACACTAAAGAACACCTATAGGAAAAACAACCACAAAAATCATAGTTACACATTGCAGTTATAAAGACAAAAGGATGAAGTATATAGTCGGTTTAGGTTCATAGAGAAATATTATAGGAATTAGCGGTTCAGAGTGGAAGATGTGATCAAATAAACAGGAAATGCAAGTTTAATCCAAGTATCTTTGGCCCTTTCCTAATTCAGAACAGCTTTTGATTGTCCCATAATTTTGTGGTGGTTACCTACTGGGAGAACTGTGCAGCACCATCTGCTAACAGAACCTTTCTGGCTGTTCATGGTCTTCTGGGTAAGAGGTAAAAAGAGCTCACCCCCTGTGCTTTAACAGGAGGAGTGGTAATAGATGTCACTAGATAAGAGACGGTATACTATTTCTATTCTCCCATTTTTTGAATTCTTTTATCATTGTCAGCTGCCCATTTTCAGGCAAACATAACTCTGAATAAAAAGCCAAATAAGGAAAAAACTCCTAAGTTAGGTGCTATTTTCCCCATCATACAGATGAGAAAGCTAGAAGAAAAAGGACTAGCCCCAAATTCATGCTCACATTTCACATTATATGAGATAAAGAGCTTAGAGTCTTAAGTGTGAAAGTCTCAAATCCAAATGATGATTGTAGTTGTTGAGAAAGGAGAAATCTGTACACAATGGGAAGGCCAGACGAGGACTGAAGTATGTAGAGCAGAACAATTTGGTTCACTATGACAAATGTTTGTGGATCTTGAATTGTTCTTTGTTGAAACTTGAGAGGATAACAGAAAAAAAATTAAAATTAATAACCCCTAGGAATTGAAAAGACTCAAAATTTCAATGTTGAACAGAGCTTTATAATAGTTTGTTTTTGACATTCCTGTATATTGAAATGAGAGGGGAAGAGCAGGTGACTCCCATGGACAGAGTATGCCCAGAGGTAGGATGTTTAGTGAATGTTGAGAGCCATCTTATGTCGATAAGCATAAAAGGACAGGTGCCCCTAGAGGCTAACCAAGAAAACCACGTCCCTCTTAGTGGGTAATTCGGACAAAAGTATAATGCTTGGCACATGAGGACACCAAAGCATGTTGGATGAATAAATCCCATCAACTTAAAAGTGTGAAAATATCTACAAATCTTGTGAGCAAGACCAACACTTGTTTATCAAAAACATCTTTGAATTTTCATCTTCAAACTGGAATTTTTATTTAATACTGGGTAAGAAAAGGTCATTTTCCTTTGTTCCCAAACAAGACTTACAGCAAGAATGGTCCCGATGGTATAACCAGGTTCTCCACTAAAAATCAAGGAGGTTCCATACCAAAAAGCGAGTCCGTAGGTCCCATTCATGAAGAAGTACACAGCTCCGAGAGAGAGTTTCGAAGCTATAGCCTTTTTGATGCCAACATCTTTTGCATCTTTTAGATTCTGTGTATACCTTACAAAGACAAAACACAATGTAATAGCCTTTGGGGAAAATAAAATCAAGCATATTTTGTCACAATTAAAGGGTCAGACCTTTGGATTTCTTTCTCCTGGCCTCCAAAAGCTACGACTGTTCGGATGGATGACAAGACTTCTTCTGCTACAGCCCCAGCTTTGGAATAGGCATTCAATTCCTTACTGGTCAGTGAGATGACCATCTGTAATAAATTAACCACAAAGAGTGGATCTGAGGTAGTAATAGTATGCAAAACATTTAATTCAGGTGGAATCAGAATTCTAGGTAGCTTAACATTACTAGGTATCTAGTTGCCAAGTATCTAGTATCTATCTAGTCTATTTTTCGTCTACTAGTGGAGCTTCACTGTTTTCTCTCTGTGGTTTAAAAAACTATTTTAGATGTTGGTATAATTCGAAAAGATTTGACTCGTAGAAGGATATTAGGGACATTGCTCTTTTGGGGTACTCTGGAAACTGGTGAGCCTGATGTGACTCGGTATGATTAATTATTATTATGTACAAAGCAAGACTTCCAGGTCACAGGATTGTGGCAGAAAGAGGAATATGATCCTGCATATGTGTGGGGTATGTCCTTTGGAACTGTACTGCATAATGTAGGCTGCCCAGTAAATGCTTTGTATTTGTACTCCAAGAGGTGATATTTGGAGCAAAAGGGGAGAATAGCAGTGTTGATATGAGTAGGCAGGTATACTTGATTTCTCAATATTTGACGACAGATGTGCATTTTTACTTATTAATCCTTTCTAGTTTAGTAACCAGCACAACAGTTTCAGTGAAAGGGAACAGTAGAACACTGTATTCAGAACTGTGAATTTGCAATATTGCCTCCTCACCTAACAAATCTACCCAGTTTCAAAGTACATTCTGTAAGACTGGAGCTGATTTTCTGTATGTCATGCTTGGGTAGCTGTTAAAGTCAGGGTAGAATGAGCTGAGTAGTATTCATTATTTTCTGAATTCACTGAATAAAGACAGTTATTTCTATAATACATCACTTGGGGGAAAACACATCCTCATGGAAAGCCTTGGACATAGTATTTAATAAATGCTTGCCAAATTAAACTGAACTGAAAAAAGATAGAAAACACCCACCCTGGTAGCTCTAGTCATTTGGGGAACATGGGTCCTCAGTTGCTTCCTCTTCAGTTCATACAGTTATAAAATTTAGATTGCCCTCTGCTGTTTCTAACTCATCTTTCTTCCCTGGGCAGTGAAAATCCTGATCATAGTAACACATTGTAAGTAATCTTCCTGCCAAGAGATCCTCATTTCAAATAAGATGGGGATACAGAGTTTGTCAAGATTACAAGGTTAACACTAGAAGTCACACTAAATACAGATTTGTTGTCTAAACAGCCATACTTATTCTTAAGGAATCAGTCACAGAATATTTTTATTGCCCAAAATTCTTTTTTGGTTAATTCCATATTAGCAAATAAACTCCTGAAGTCTTATGGAGTTGATTTCCCAAGAGAATAACTAGTATTTCAAAATTGAAAGCACTATCCCTCCAATCTGGTGGTTGGGTATATACACTGGTAGAATTACCAAAGGCTCAATTTGGAGAGGGATAGTAGGATTATACTTGTTTTTGAACTTCACAAAGAGCACTGGTTTCAAAACCAGGCAGTAAACAAGATTAACATCTAGTGGTGCACACTGCTGAAAAACGGAAACACATTTATATAATACAAAAAAAAAAAAAAAAAAGGCAGTAGCAGACCTTTTAAATTTTATTCAAATTGTGTATTAAAATTATAAGATTGAAGAGGCTGACACAAAAAGATGTTTTAGGAGTTTATCCTTTTTGGAACTTTTCCTTTGGTTCTACCCAGTGAAATAAAGCACCACACATTTATCTGGGAATTCAGAGCTCATGATCCTCTAGTAGCAGCAACTAAGCTTCCTGTGTATAATGTCTCACACCTCCTCATGCTATCCTGGGAAGCTGCACTAGGCTGCACAATAGCAAGAGATATTTTTTAATGTTAGTAAGATGTTATAACAAACTTCAATTTAGTCAGATAACTTTTGAAGACAAGAAAGTGATCCACAATGAACAAAAGGAGAAGAATTTGTGATTGACAGCACCCTTCATAGTTTGGGTTATGGAAAATGAATAGAAACATCATTTTTGACCAACTCAGTAAGGCTTTACGTTCACACCTCGGTTTCCAGCCAGCCCTACTAGCCACGCTGCTTACCCGAGAGCACATTGCTGCCGAAGCCATGATAAGAGGAGATGTGGACAGAGTCACCAGAGTCAGTTTCCAGCCCTTCACGAAGCCAATTGCCAGACCAATGGAAAAAGTAGACATATTTTGAAACAACAGAGCAATCTTGTCTCCAATGCCATCACTGATTTTGTTGATGTCACTGAAACAAACAAATATAGTTGAGTTGTGTCCATGTCACATGTGAAAACAAAGTTGATGCACTGCACATCCATCTGTCCATCCTCTTACTCAGTCATGCGAGTGTTCAGTTCCCCGATGTCACAACCATCGAACCAACCGATGTCCTGCGCCAAAACTGAATGAAAAAACTGTTTTCGAATTCTCTTGGTCTGCCGTGCTGCAGCTATCACCCAAAAGGAAATCTGCATGTAGCCAAAGATCAAGGCAGTAGCTCCTATTCCAACATAATATATAGTCAACCTGAAGAAAGATTATTGGAAATGTTAGACTGAAGCACAACTTGTTTTCCTTGCTTCTGAAAGAAGGAAGGGAGGAGGGAGGAAGGGAAGGAAGGACGAACATCTGTCATAATATTTGAGAGAATTTATATTAGATCTAGAAAATAACTAAAATTAACTTAATAATATAGTATATACATTGAATGTAATGAATAATCTGTGTTTCCTTGGTAAAACATCTGGAGTATGTTTATCTCTTTTTACATTAGAAATTAGCATCTTAAAACTTACTTGCTATTTTTATCTTCTTTTTTTAATAGTATTTTAAATACTTTCATGGAAAAAAGTTACATTGGGGTGATTAAAATAGGTGTATATGGAATAGAAGGGTAAAGAAAATGTTAATAATCATAGCATTTGATAAAAAGCTTTAAACATATATGAATCACTAAATCCAAAATTCAACTTAACGAATTTAACTAAGGTAATATGTGCAAAAATTAATCTATATGGAAGGTCACTGTGGTATTTGTAATAATACAGAAAAGATGAAAACAGTCTAAATATATAGCAAGTGGAATATCAGATAAAAAATGTGTTCATTTAACAAATGCATTCTGGGTGCCCAGCATGCATGAGGTTCTAGAGATACAACCATGAGCAAGATAATGAATCCTCTCATTCTCATGGGAGGACACAGATAATATACAATGAGGAAGAGTTTCAAGTTGTTCCATGAAGGAAATAGGCCGGGTGATAGGTCATAGAATAATTTGTGGGTAAATGTGGGTTGGAAGATTAAATGCAGATAAATACAGTGGTTAAGAAAAGTTTCTTTGAGAAAGTGATATTATGCTGGCATTCAAAATGTGACATAGGGTCAGCCATAAAAAGCATGAAAAGCATTCGAGGGAGGGAGAAAAGGTCTCTCCCAGGAGACAGTGAGGCAGAAAAAAAGTTCAACATGTTCCAGGAACTGAAGGAGTTTAAAGTGGTGTGAAATGTTGAGGCTGGATAAATGCAGGATGTCATGTGGCTTGCAGTTACAATGCACTGTTCACATGTTATTCCAAGAAACAAAAATTGTCAGCTATTGGACCCCTCAAACCAAATCAGCCAACCTTCTTTTTAAAAAATTATTATTATTAGTTGTTCAAAACATTACAAAGCTCTTGACATATCATATTTCATACATTTGATTCAAGAGGATTATGAACTCCCATTTTTACCCCGTATACAGATTACAGAATCACATTGGTTACACATCCACTTTTTTACATACTGCCATACTAGTGTATGTTGTATTCTGCTGCCCTTCCTATCCTCTACTATCCCCCCTCCCCTCCTCAGCCAACCTTCTATGCCAAAAAAGATGACTGAGAAGACCGTTAGCGCAAAAACCTTTTTTCCTGCCTTTGGTGACACTCTAGTGATACAAGCATCCCTTGGATATAGCAGCACAATTTACATAGCCAAGTGATGAAACCCGCCTAGGTGACCCTTAAGAGGTGAATGCATAATGGAAACGCAGCAAACATACACAAGAGAGTTTTATTCAATCATAAAGAAGAATAAAATTTTGTCATTTGCAGTAAAATGGATGGAACTGGGGAACATCATGCTAAGCAAAATAAGCTAGACTGAGAAAGTCAAGAGTCATGTTGTTTCTCACATGTGGAAGTTGGAGAGAGAAAGAGAGAGAGATAAAGAGAAAGAAACGGGAGGATCTCATGAAAACAGAGGGAAAGTCAAAACGGAGAGGCTGTGGATCAAGGGGAGGGCAAAGGGAGATATTGGGGAATGAAATTGACCAAATTCTGTTATGTACAAATATGTCACAAATATGTACAAATATGTCACAATGAATCCCATTGTTCTATATAATTATGTGCCAATAAAAGTTTTTAAAAAATTCTTCCCAATCTGTCCCCTTGATGTAAGTTTTTAAGCTGCTTGAAGAGCACCCCATTACATGTTTCCCCTTGATTAGAGTATCTTCTGAGATCCTTGGTGGGGAGAGAGAACTTGTTATAGCTGGCCCAAAGGGTCCTGTTCACCACGGGAGTCTAATCTTTAGGTATTTTACTGACCCTGAATGTTGAATTGCCATATTCATTTGCTATGACACAGATATTTAGGTCTCTTAATGCTCTGTAGATTATGATTGTAATAATAAAGCACTTCTTTGTTCAACACACTCATCCTAAAAATAATTACTGATATAGAGGATATAAAGAATGAAGAAAGGGGCAAAATTGGGGATAGCTCCTTAGGTTTTGGTTGGGTAGCAGGGTGAGTGGAGTGCCATTTACAGATGTAGGAGACTGAGGAAGGGGGAGAGAATTCAAGAATTCTGGCTGGCCTTGGACATGAGATGTCCAAGTCTGAGATGGCTATTAAACCTCAAAATGGTAATTAAGTTGAAAATGGGAGTCAGAAGGACTAGAGAAGGGTTTAGACTGGAATTTGAAAAATAGTAGCTTATAGGCAGTTATTAAAATAAAGAGCCATTGGGCATGGTGGTGCATGCCTGTAAACCCAGTGGCTCCAGAGGCTGAGGCAGGAGGATCATGAGTTCAATGCCAGCCTTAGCAAAAGTGAGGCACTAAACAACTCGGTGAGACCCTGTTTCTAAATAAAATACATAATAGGGCTGGGGATGTGGCTTAGTGGCCAAGTGCTCCTGAGTTCAATCCCTGGTACCCTCCCCCAAAATAAAAGAAAATAAAAAATAAAACAAAGAGCCAGGATGAGACTACCTACCCAAGGAGAGTGAGAACGAAATGCAAAGAAAGTTACATTTGAAAAAGGTAATGAAATGTAAAGAAGAGAAAAGGGCCAAAGATTGATCTCAAGGACCCTGCAAACATGCTGAGTTTGGGGTGAAGAGAAAGAGCCTCCAAAGAAATGTCTGAGAAGTGGCCAATGAGTGATTGGAAACCAGGAGAGTGAAGTACCAAACAAGACACAAGAAGAAATAAAATTGATGCTTATTATTTGAGGATTATGTATTTAGTACTAGGCATTAAAATTAATTGGTAAGTCCAAAGTTAAAAAAAAATAATTGATTTACCCAATGCATATCTTCCCAGCTGAGGTCCACAGAGTAATATTCTGCCTTTTGTTTCAGCTCTATTACTATAAAAAGTATAATTTTCATGGTCTACTTCTAACAATAAGGATAATTTTCAAGCTTTTCTAATTTTTGTGCTTTTTGTTGGTGATTTTGCTGTTTGTAATGACTCCAAGAATCAGGATGAAGTGCTGTCTAGTGTTCCAAAGTGCAAGAAGGTCGTGAGGTGCCCTGTAGAGAAAACGTGTGTTATAGGCTTCATCCAGGCATGGGTTGCAGTGCTGTTGACTGTGAGTTCAAGGTCACTGAATCACTAAGGTGTCTTTAAACAAACACATACATAAAATTAGGTTACTAATTGATTAGTTGATGAAACATTTGTGACCAAAGGCTCACAGGACCTAACCTATATTTCTTCAAAGAGTAATAATGTCTAGTATTTGCAAATTCAATGTTCTTAGTGAGTTTGTTAGAACACAACTATTGCAAATAATAAGAATCAATTATAAGTACTTTCTAATAAGAATCACTGTTCAAGGACAGTATAGAGCAGTACAAGTTTAAAAAAAAGTGAAGAAGAACATTGGGTTTAAAGTCAAATAAAAAGAAGAAATATAAAATTTGTGTACTGAAAACTGTAATGCATCACTGTGAAAATTTCAAAAGATCTAAATCAAAGAGTAGACACATATATGTTCATGAATTGGAAAACTGAATATTGTCAAAATGACAATTTTCTCTAAATTGATCTATAAAGTCAATGCAATTCTGCAAAGAAAAAAAAAAACCCTAGTAGTTTTTTGTTTGTTTTTTGGTAAACATTGACAAGGTGATTCTAAAAGTTCTGTAGAAATAAAGGTAAGATACCTTTATTTAGAATAGAGAGAATAATTTTCAAAAAGAACAAAGTTGGGAGACTTATACTTTCTGATTTTACTTATTTATTTAAACTGTAAAAGTATGGTAATCAAAATAGTTTGGTACTGATGTAATGATATACACATTAATAAAGGCAATGAGATAATAGAAACTAACCTTTACATTTATGGACCATTGATTTTTTAGCAAAGGTACCAAGGCAATATGGTGGAGAAGGAATATCTTTTCCAATAAATGGTATTGAAACAACTGGATAGTCACATGTGAAAAAGATGAAGTTAGACCCTTACCTCACACTTTTCACAAAAATTAACTTGAAATGGATCACAGATGTAAGTATAACTTCTAGAAGAAAGTAATAGAAAATCTTTATGACTTTGGGTTAGGCAAAGCATTTCAAAAAATAAAACCAAATCCATCAAAAGGAAAAACTTGATGAATTAGAATTCATCAAAATTTAAAACTTTTGTGTCCCCAAAAATAACCTTTAAGAAAATGAAAAGCAGGCTTTCAAGATGGTGGACTAGAGGAGGTTGCTTTCCTGGCTACTCTGTGGCATGAAACCAAGAAAGCAGACAGGCAGCTTCTTAGCAACAACAACAACAACAAAAGCAAGGGGGGCTGGGGATATAGCTCAGTTGGTAGAGTGTTTGCCTCACATGCCCTGGGTTCAATCCCCAACACCACACACTCACAGAAAAAAAAAAAAAAAAAAAAAAAAAAAAAAAACAAGGGGAGGGACGTTGTTGGAATTTAATACTGGATATTCAAAGCATAATGGGACTCAGGAGGTTGGATATAATAAAATAAGGAAGAAATCCCCAGTAGTACAGCTGCTGCCATGGCCAAGCCAGAAGTACCAGCCAGAGTGATCCCTCTGTGAGCAAAGTAGAAGGATAAGGGAACTAAAGGAACCTGCATTTTTAGGAGGCCTGAGGCATTTCTGGGTTTGGATCAGGGACATTGTGGAATAAAATGAAAGGCGCCCTGCAAAATATCCTTGTGCGGGAAAGAAGCCACTATCTCTTCTGTCCATATGTAGAGGACAAAGAAAGGAACCATTTTGCAGTCATGGTGTGGGGGCCAGAAGCTGAGCCAATTCCTGGCAAACCTGAGCTTGGCCCAAGATACAGACCCAGTAAGCACGCTGCACAACATAGGGTATGTTAAGTGACCAAGAAAAAATCAAACATAGAGAGAGGTTCACACAGGGGACAACTAGTCATGGAAAACCACCTGGCTCTACCCTTCCCCCTCCACTCTGGCTGCTTGCAGGACTGGCTGGGAGACACGAGTCTGGCTGGGAATTTGGCTTCTCTACCACAAGAGTAAAACCCAGGGGATCTAGTGTGGACCTCCCCTATGTACAGACTTCCACTGTGGACTGACAATGAGTGAGACCTGGAGGTGTGCTGATTCAAAATCTCCAGACCCATTGGCATTCAGGGAAAAGCCTGGCACCCACCTAAGCCTAAATTCTGCCTCCATAAATTCCAGCAGTTCCACCTATGTGATTACTTCTCCCACTCAAGCAATCCAGAGGATGGAGCATCACACTCCAAATACCCCCACCTAAATGTGCTGAAAAGAGAAGCTGAGAATCTTTGGAACTTCAATGGAAAGAATTCTTTAACTTTCTTTAACTTTTCATCAAGATTTCTCTCTCTGTGTCTCTCTCTCTTTTTCTTTCTTTTTTCTTTAATTGTGATCTTAAGGATACATGGATATTTATACATATTCATATGTTTTCTTCTCATTTATAGCATTTTTGAAGCCATTTATTTTTCACAGATCAGGTTTTTTACAACTAGGATGTTTGATTAGTATATTTTAGTTTTGTTTTGTGTTCTTTCATTTTTATTTTTAATTTAAAAAATCTTTACTTTCTATATATTTTTTCTCTTATCTATTTACCTTGATTCTCTTTCTCTCTTTCTTTCCACCAACAGCCAATCTCTATTGTTCTCTCTTATACTCTTCCTTCAGTGTTTTTTACTCCTCTTTTTTCTCCTTCTCCCTCATAATCATCATAACCTATATCACTTCTGTTCTCTTCCTGCCCATGATTTAAAATTGTCAACCATATTGCAAATTTGCTGTTTTTATTGCAGGCAATAAGTGATCATATAATTTCTGTTTATTGTATTATTTAATATTATAGATAACATAGTAGAAACTATTTGGTTTAATATGGTATATTTTTGGCATTTTTTTTTGTCTCTTCTGAAACAGTGAGGTATTGCAAACCTTCAGGGACACTATAAGTATACAGGGTAAAACTCTCTTGCCTTAGGTCCAAACACTATGCAAAAGCAAGGAAATAAGTTGCCCCAAACAAATCAAATACTCCAATAACAGAATTTATTAACACCACAGTGAAAGAAATGTCAGAAAAAGGGTCTCGAATGTACATAATTAAACTGATCAGCAAACTAAAGGATGGTTCAAGGAGTAAAATCAAGGAGAGAAAATACAGAAGGTAAAAGATTGCATAAGTAAAGAGATAGAGATTCTAAAAAAAAGACAAAGCAGAAATCCTTGAAATGAAGGCATCAATACAACAAATTAAAAATTCAATTAAAAGCATCACCAACAGACTAGATGACTTAGAAGATAGTTTTAGGAAATTAAGATAAAATATATAATCTGGAAAACAAATTTGACCATGGAGGAAAGATGTTAAAAGACCATGAACAGACCTTCCAATAAATATGGGATAACCTGAAAAGACCAAATTTAAGATTTATTGGTATAGATAAAGGCTCCAAGGTACAAATGAAAGGAATGCATAATCTTTCCAATGAAATAATATCAACATTTTTCAAACCTAAATAATGAAATGGAAAATCAAATACAGGAAGTTTACAGGATCCCTAATGTACAAAATTATAAAAGACTCATGCCAAGGCACATTATTATGAAAATGCCTAGCACACAGAATAAGAATAAAATTCTAAAGGCTGCCAGAGGAAAACAAGTAACATTTAGAGGGAGACCAATTTGGATCTCAGCTGATTTTTCAAACTAGACACTTCAAGTTAGGAGGTTTTGAAATAATATACACCAAATTCTACAAGAAAATAAATGCCAATCAAGAATACTATATCCAGCAAAATTAAGCTTCAGAATTTATGATGAACTAAAACCTTCCATGATAAAAAAATTAAAAATCTAGAAAAAGTTAGACAGCCTGCCCTTAAAATATACTCATAGACATTTCATGAAGAAGAAATGAAAAATAAAAGTGAAAACCAGCAAAGGGAGGAACTACACTAAAAGAACAAGAAATTGATGGAGAAACAAATTCAAATTAAAAACCAGAAATAATTCAAAATGACAAGGAATAAAAGTCATTCCTCAATAAAACATTGAATATAAATGGTCTAAAGTCATCAATCAAAAGAAAAGACTGGAAGATTGGATTAAAAACAAGACCCAACAATATGCTGTCTCCAAGAGACTCACCTCATAGGCAAAGACATTCACAGACTCAAGATAAAAGGATGAGTAAAAATGTATCTTTCATGTGGATCTTGTAAATAAATAGGGGTTTAGATCCTCATATCTGATAAAGTGGACTTCAAGCCAAAGTTAATCAGGAGAGAAAAATTAAGGCCATTTTATTCTGCTTAAGGGAACTATATATCAAAAAGAAATACTAACCTTAAATATTTATACCCCAAATAATGGAGCATCTATGTACATCAAACAAACCCTTCTCAATTTCAGAAGAAACTATAGTATAGTACAATAATAGCGGGTGACATTAACACTACTCTCTCACCACTGGATAGATCCTCCAATCAAAAACTAAATAAAGACACTAAATAACTAAAAATACAATTAATAATTTAGACTTAAGAGACATATATGGAATATTTTATTCACCAGTGATTGAATACACTTTCTTCTCAGTAGCACATGGATTCTTCTCTAAAATAGATCATAACTTAGGCCACAAAGCAACTCTTAGGATATACAAAAAAAAAAAAAAAATAGAGATAATACCTTGCATCCTATCAGATCACAATACAACAAAATTAAATGTCAATGAGAAAATAAAGCTACTCTAACACCTGGAGACTAAATAATACACTATTAAATGATGAATGGATAGCAGAAGAAATTAGGGATAAAATTAAAAAATACTTAGATGTTAATGAGAATAGCAATACAACATATCAAAAATCTCTGGGACCCGATGAAGGCCGAGCCAAGAGGAAAGTTCACTGCATTGAGCTCATTCATTAAAAGAATAGAAAGTAAACAAATAAGTAACCTAACATTACATCGCAAAGTCCTAGAACAAGAACAAATGTACACCAAAATCAGTAGAAGGCAGGAAACAATTAAAATCAGAGCTGATATCAATGAAATTGAAACAAAAAAATCCAAAATATTGACAAAACAAAAAGTTGGATCTTTGAAAATTATCAATAAAACTGATAAACCCTTAGCAAAGTCAACAAAGAGAAAGAAAGAAAAAACTCAAATTACTAAAATACATGATAAAAAGAAAATATCACAATGAAACTACAGAAATACAGATCATAATCAGTACCTATTTTAGAAAATTTATAGCCAATAAAATAGAAAACCATGAAAACATCAATAAATTTCTAGAGACATATGACATACTCAAATTGAATCAAGAGGACATTGATTTAAACAGATCAGTTTCAAGCAATGTAATTGAAGATAACATCAAAAGCCTACCAAGAATGAAAAGTCCAGGACCGGATGGATTCTCACCTGAGTACTACAAGACCTACAAAGAAGAACTAACACTAATTCTCCTCAAATTATTCCAAGAAATAGAAAAGGAGGGAACTCTCCAAACTCATTCTATGAAGTTAGTATCACCGTAATCCCATAACCAGAAAAAGACACATTAAAGAAAGAAAACTTCAAATGAATATCCCTGATGAACGTAAGTGCAAAAATTCTCAATTAAATACTGACATATCACGTACAAAAACATATTTAAAAGATAGTGTATCATGATCAAGTGGGGTTCATCCCAGGGATGCAAGGTTGGTTCAACATATGGAAATCAATAAAAATGTAATTCATCACATCAAGAAAGTTAAAGACAAGAATCAACTGATTACGTCAATATATGCAGAGAAAGCATCTGACACAACACAGCATCCATTCATGTTCAAAACCCTAGAAAAACTAGGCATAGTAGAAATATACTTCAATATTGTAAAAGTTATATATGCTAAAACCAAGGCCAACATTATTCTAAATGGAGAAAAATTGAAAGCTTTCGCTCTAAAATCTGGAACAGGACAGAGATGCCTCTTTCACCACTTCCATCCAACACAGTCCTAGAAACTATAGCCAGAACAATTAGAGAAGAAAGAAATTAAAGGGATATGAATAAGAAAAGAAGAACTCAAGCTATACTTATTGCCTGATGACATGATTCTATATTTATAAGACCCAAAAAACTCCACCAGAAAACTTTTAGCACAAATTCATCAAAGTAGCAGGATTTAAAATCAAATCCCATAAATCAATAGCATTCTTATACATCAGTGGTCAATCAACTGAAAAAGAAATTAGGAAAACTATCCCATTCACAATAGCCTCAAAGAAAAGAAAATATTTGGGAATCAATCTAACACAAAAAATTAAAGACCTCCATTCACCTATTCCTTGTAACCCTGCCCCTTCTGGTCCTTTTTGGATGGAACTTTCTAAGAACAAGAGTCCCCCTCCCCCGCAATAAAAGCCTATTTCCAAACATGCTTGCTCTCTCTCACCAGGCTCTCATGACTTTCACTTGCTCTCCCATTTGGGGAGCCTGAGGCTAAAAATGGAGAAGCCATCCTGAAGCTTATTTAAAGGTACAGTGTGTGTCTGTGTTTTATTTGGTGTCCCTAGAAATTTACACGAGTGACCTTAAGTTCAGCTGCCTGCATGGGTCGGGGGCAGCAGGTAGTGCCTGGAACCAGGGACCACTTGGGGTGAATTTACAGGTTGAATGAGAGAGCGAGCTATAGAAATTTAGTGAACTATGTTTTGGGGGGTCACAGAGGAAGCAGACAGTTTCAGAGCCATGTTTTATAGGCCACACATGGGCCCATACTAATCTTCCAGGGCCTCTAACATCAGGTAATGATAAGATTGATAAATGGGTTGCTGTTTGTCAGAAAATGTCTTTGTATGACTGTGCACTAGCTTCATATTCTTTGCATCATCAAAATACTTCTAGTTTACATAAAAAGTGATATTACTAGAGAACAGGCTTGTCAAATTGTATGTCACTGCCCCCAATGTGCTATACACACTCCATCTTTACCATGGGGTATTCCCCGTTGATTAAAACCAAATCAATTATGGCATATGGATGTAACTCACATTTCTCAATTTAGTAAACAATGTTATGTACATGTAATTGTAGATACTTATTCTAGATTTATCTTTGTTATAGCCCATGCAAAAGAAAATACTCAACATGTTATTTCTCATTGTTTAGCTGCCTTTGCAGTATTAGGAAGTCCTTTACAGATTAAAACTGATAATGCACCAGCTTATGTAAGCCCTTCTTTTCAACAATTTTGCCAAGTTTTATTGACCATAAAACAGGTCTTCCTTACAACCCTCAAGGTCAAGCCATTGTAGAATGAGCTCATTTATCTATTAAGCTACAATTACAAAAACTAAAAGGGGAAGATAGGACCAGGACTTCCCAAAATAACCTTAATCATGCTCTGTTCATTTTAAATTTTCTAAATTGTGACTCAGAAGGTTGCACTGCAGCTGAGTGACACATGTCTTCCATAGCAACAGGCCCTTTAGGCTGAGTTTGGTGGAAGAACTTGCAGACCTGTCAATAGAAAGGACCAGATCAGGTGATCATGTGGGGAAGAGGTCATGGTTGTATTTTCCCAGAAGGTGCTTTTTGTCCTATTTTGGTACCTGAATGCGCCATCAGGCATGGAGGACATAGAATCAAGATTCAAGTGACTGAAGATTGACCCAGAGATGCCAGACCTGACTTCCCTCAAAAAGAGGAACTCTTGAAGGAAGAGAAGAAGAAAGATAGCTCAGAGAGATTGAATGAGGAAGCTACCCTCATGGAAGGATCTGAGGAAATTGATGCTGCAGGCTGCACGAATGATTAGACAGAAGGAAAAGTTAAGTCTCTAACAAGGATGCTTGCTGCAATATTAGCTCCATTGAGCTGTCAGGTAAATGGGAATCCGGGAGAAACTTATTGGACATATTTTCCAGATCCACTTTCAGTACACCCAGCAGTGTGGACTCGAGAATCTATCCCAGTATTTACTAATGACTCGTATATGATGGGATTATTTACAACACCCACATTACTCCCAACTATGTGACTAGATTTAATTATTCTGGCTATAGTGCTCCATTATCTTTGTGTTGGTCCCACAATAAACATGCTGGCTGTCTAAAAGTGTCATTTAAGGAAAAGACAGTAGTTGGGAGACCTAGATCAACTAATTGTACAGTTCCTGGTGACTCAAAACCTTAGATCAAATCAGTTATTAAAATGGGACTTTCTCATAACAAACCAGTCATCTTGGCAGAATGTCCATGAATACCTCATTGTCTTAAACATTCTGCGATAGAAATTGGCACCTTTCCTATGTAGATAGATTGTATAAATACTTTTCCAGTACAACATAAGGTGTTTAGAAATAGTGGGTATATTTTGGACTGTTCACCTAAAATTGACAAAAGGAAATTTCTCAAGAGTACTACCATGACTCCTGGAGGATTTGTTAGTAACATCTTGACCTTCAGTGAAGATGGCATTCAGAAAGATGGTTGGTGCTTAATTGCTGCCTCAGAATTCTTACATTTTACTGACAAACCTTTACCAGACTTTGTAGACAAAAACTGTAAGAAAGGTTCTTGGTATGGCTTATGGGCCTGCATTCAACCTCCTTACGTTTTAATTACTGGAAATGTAAAAGTTAAAAGGAAAGATGATAGATATCTTGTAACATGTAATAAATGTAATTTAACTACCTGAATCACCAGATATAATAGAGGGAAAGGAACGCTGATACTTCATCAGCCCTCTTTTGTCTTATCAGCTAATATTTTAGAGCCATGATATGCTGATGCTGGTTTTCAAGCCTTACAACAAATACATGCCCAGCTAGTGAGACCTAAACGTGCTCTTGGTCTCTTAATAGTGGGAGTTGTTGCCTTAGTTTCCTTTATTGCTTCAACAGTCACAGCTGTATCTCAAAATATTCAACATGCAAATTTTCTTAATAATTTAGCTCAGAATACTTTCAAGGTTCTTCATAATCAAATAAATATTGATGAGAGGATTGAGATGAAGCTAAATGCCTTAGAGGATACTGTCATAAATATTGGTAATGAACTTTGGCTGTCTAAAAGTGTCTATACAATTCAAGGAAAGACTAAATGTCTATAAAATTGGCTATAAAATTCAAGGAAAGACTTAAATGTCATGCTAGCTATAAGTATGTGTGTGTTACTAATGCCAAATACAATGCTTCCCAATGGGATTGGGAGAAGATTAAAAACCATTTATTGGGTATTTGGCAAAATAATAATAGCATCTTGGATGTTTTGGAGCTCCATCATCATATTCAAGATATACAAGAAGTAAGATTGATTTTTTGGATCCTACTTCTTTAGCTGATCAAATACTTAAAAAATTGAATGGCTTTAACCCTGGAAACATTCTTAAACATTCTTCATGGTATATCCTTATATTGTTCTCGTTGCTACTAATTCTCTCTTGTATTGTAATTGCGGTATGTCGAGCCTTCAAAACAGTGATTTGGGGACTCCAATAGTAACCCATCACCTGCTTTTTCAAAGAAAGAAGGGGAAATATGCAGGGAGCCAGTCTGAATGACTTGGGCCTTCCATCTTGAAGCAAGAGGCTTTGACCATCACTACCTTTCGTAGTGATCTGGGTGTTGTCCTGGTTCAGGAAGTGGAGGGTGTGTCTTCAGATGTAGGGATATTGCCCCTTGGATTGAATTACACTCACCTGTCCCTTGTAACCCTGCCCCTTCTGGCCTTTTTTGGATGGAACTTTCTAAGAACAAGAGTCCCCCAATAAAAGCCCACTTCCAAATGTGCTCACTTTCTCTCACCAGGCTCTCATGACTTTGTCTTGCTGTCCCATTTGAGAAGCCTGAGGCCAAGAATGGAGAAGCCATCCTGAATGGAGAAGCCATGCTTGTTTAGAGGTACAGAGTGTGTCTGTGTTTTATTTGGTGTCTCTGGAAATTCACATGAGCAACCTTAAGTTCAGCTGCCCATATGGGTCTGGGGCAGCAAACCTGCTCAGTAAAGAAGCACCTTCCTAACCAATGCAATAAGGGACAGAGTGAATAATGCATACTATTTTATGAGTAAAGTTACAAAAACAGAATGTCCTTATAAGTTATTTCTATTCAGATTTTACTATTTTTATTCTGGATATAACTTTACTATAATAACCTAAATAATTAGTTTCTAAAATTGGTCTGAACAAAACCTTACTCCTTACTTTTTTTTTTTACAATTTATTTATAGCATATAGCTTTTCAATTTTTAAATTTATAGAAATCTTTTCAATTTATATAAATAGCATTTCCTACAAGACTTTGAAAGAAAATAGTTTTTTATAAAAGAAAGACAAGTCCTTTATCTTCGAGGACATGATCCTTCAGTTCTAGAAGGCAAAGTTGCTGTAAAAATGCAAAATGTCATAACTTTTCTACTGATGACAACTTTCTCAAAGACACATATGATCTGTATACTTTTCAAATAGAGGAAGAATTATTCACTAATTATGTTATAAATACCAAACAAAAGAGAAGAACATATTTACTTTAATTGCTATTATATAAAGTTAATAATCAGACTAATTTTTTAACTGTGTTTTATTGTAGGTGTGGAATAGAGTGGTATGCAGAGAGGGTATGCAGTATGATATCAACACTCTATTTGGACTTACATAGTCACGTCTTCATTCAGCTTCTCTTGAAACTGAGTACAGTTCTGAGAATTTGCTGTAAAAAAAAAAAAGTTTGTTTTTTTTTTAATTATAAAAGAAAGTAATTTTCAATTGGCCACACTGAAGGTATTATACTGTATTATACTATATTATATTATACTGTAATATAATACAATATATATATATATATACAATATATAATATAATAATATAATAAGGAATACTGTAGGTATTCCTCCAAACTAAACGTAGAACTTTCTAGAGAAAATGGACTTCATGCCTAACACAGGCCTAGGATCATCTTATTTTCTATTCTTCAAACTAGTAGTTGAAATAATTATCTCTGCTCTCAAGAAATATTCATGCAATGTGTAAAAATACAAGGAAACACTAACAATGTAGCTCATGTTCAGGAAGAATTCTTTAGGACTCCTCTATTCAGGCAGCAGTCAGGAAAACAACAGTAACAGAACTCCCTGTTCCTACCTGAGATCATACATTTAGAATTAAGAGTGATGCACCCCAAATGATTTAGAAAGTCCAAGAAAAGCCAGACTCATGTGGAAGTTCTAGAACTAGTAGTCATGGAAAATCCTGAAAGGAACCTCACTGAAATATGTGGGGTTATAACGAGGATAGTCACATACTAAACCCATGTTTCAAAAAATCTTTCATTTACAAGTCTTTCATGTAAATCTTTAGTAAAACATACTTCTAGTAAAATATTCTAGTAGAAAATACTTCATATATATTGTAAAAAATTCATTGTACAATAATGTTATACCATGGTCCTGACTTTACCAACAACACAAATGTGGTCAATATTCACTGCCATAATTTTAGTGTTTAAAACTCTATAATCAACATTATAAAGGCATCATGACTTTTCATATCTTATATAGTCATAACACCATTCCCTATAATAATGTCTATGAATTTATTTATATGGAAATTATTATTTCTCCCTTATTCTGTTTGTGAAATTGTGGGAAGAAAAAATTTTGAAGCAGACTTTCCAAAAATAATAGAATTGACATGGTAGAAGTGAAGATTTTAAAACCTAGTAAAAAATTTTAAAGAGAGTTAACTGAGCTAATGAATAGAATAAACATTATTTCTAAAATGGTATCACAATGACATCAAAATAACAAAATCTAATTTTGGATATTGTATTAATAGAGATAATATGTAAAGAAATTCAACTCTAGCACCAAAATGAGCACCCAATGAATGATGGTTATTATACATGTTTATTTGTAGGAGAAAATAATCATATTCTCCTAGGAAATCAATAAATAATAAAGTTATTATTAAAGGGTTTTAATAATCTGTTATAATATACCAATAACATCACAAATGTATATAAATCCTTATCAAAACTGTTTTTATGATTATCATATTTGCTAAAATTCACCAAAGCAATATCAGTCAGAGATGCATTGCCAGTTGCTGTACAAGGCTTATAAGGCAATCAATTATAGACTATCTGTAACAAAAGGAGCACCCTCAAGTGACTACCTTCTGTTGCTAGGTTTACCACTCACTCATTCATATAGTTGACAATCAATACATTTTTCTTAGTGAACTGCTGGGTCCTTCCAAATGACAATTAACTTAGCTTACATTATTAAAATATAAAATTTTAATTTCACTTATATCCTCAATTTTACTTATATTATTGAAATCTTTTAACAATTGGGCAGGCAACTATTGCCTGGATGGATATAGAGATGGAAGCAGTGGATGTATTTCATTCAAATAAAAGTGGACACCTGAAAGATTAGCCTTTAGGTGGGAAACAAAAAAGGCTTAAATTAGTATTGAAAGTCAAATAGGGCACTGACAAAAGTACACAAAGCTAGACCAGTATCTACAAGACATTCAGGTTTTAATGAGTTACTTGCCTCAATTTTTAAAAATAGCTGTAAGGATACTTCCTAGTGTGGAGTTTGGGGACAAATATGTAAAATCAGGGAATTACTTATATTTATAATATATACTTGATAAAAGAGACTGTATATAGGAGAATCACTAGAATTTACATTTTAAGGAATAATGTGACCTTGAAGGACATGGCTGTGAAGTAGGACACTAGAAAGGATGCATGGAAGATGCCTGCAAGCACAGGAAATAGGAGCAAATGTCTACGGGTGATTTGAAAATAGTTTTGCACACTCAATTGCTAAATTTCCCTCCATATCTTTTATCAAGATATTAGTCTATAGTACTGTAAGTTTTTGCATGTTCCTGGCTGCTTCCTGTCTGAATTATGCCCTGTAGTGCCACACAAGTCCATGTCTATTGAAGAACTCCAAGTAGCCGGAAAGACTTAGCCATTCTTACTTTCTTGATTTCTTCTTTTTACTGATAAGTGGAATGGAATGGCCCCAACTTTTGATTAAATCCTGGTATAATCACCACTTCTGATAGAGCAATATTTGAATTTTCAGAGAAACAAGCCTAACCATAGTGGGTTTTAGAGGATTCTTGTGCACCATCAGCAAGCCTTTGGACTTGACCTGTGGCAGTAGCTCTCTCTTGGGGCTCAGACTGGCCAGCATCTGGCATATTTTAGACTTGCCTAACTCCATAATCATGTAAGTAAATTTCTTAAAATCACTCTCTCTTTCTACACACACACACACACACACACACACACACAAACAGATTCCTACAAATATCAGTAATATTTAAAAATGCCTATAAGTGAGTAAAATGAGACCTTTTTTGTATACTCAATTGGTAGGTTTCCCCCTTGTCTTTATTGAGGATATTTTTGTCTCTTGAACTATTATTTTCTGCATATTCTTTGATGTTTCCTTGTTGAAGTGTGCTCTACAGTGCCACGCTTGTCTGTGTCTATTAAAGTACCCCAAGTAGCTACATATGTATACATATACACACAGGCCTATCTCTCTCTCTTTGTATACATATACATACACACAGAGATGTATCTACACACATGCACACTTATTGATTGTGTTTCTCTGGAGAACTTGGCAAGAACTATTAGGTTCTTTAGTATCTAGCGATATAGAAGAATAAATGATTTAAGTACATATTATACAGTTATTGTTTACAATGCAATAATCTGCACTATGAGCTTAATTCCTGTTTTATTTATTAAATGATTTTGGGTCCCCAGGAATCCAGAAAAATAAATCTTGTACTCACTTGTGTTGGTTTGGACTAGACATTCACTAGTAAGGTGATCACTCACTTCTCCTAAAACCAGAGACATTAAAGGAAGACAGGCTCCATTTACCAGTGATGCCAGTATTCCCAGGACCATGAGCACGATGTCCAGTCCATCAGCAAAGCGGAACTGAGGAAAACAAGGCAAGGTACTGTGATGGCTGTAAAACAAACGTCACAACCCAGAGCTTTTGCCAGCAAGTGAATGCAACTTTACAAATTGATTGAAATTGAAAACTTAAAAAAATCAGGGATATGCATTAATATATGAACCAAATCAAACAAAAACCAAAATCCAATATTAAGACTTTCCAATAGATTTTGAGGAAATACAGCATTTAAATCTGTATAAACTGTAGGTGATTGCATAAGTCAGATCAGATGTGGGTATGAATCAGAAGCTTTTTTTCTACTTAGTTAATATTGGAATAGGTTAAGATATTTTCAAAGACTGCAGTGACAATATTTTAGTTTATGAAAAGTTAACTGGGGAATTTCTAATTCCCTAGACTCATCAGGATGACAGCATTGTCACCACTAGATGCAGTAAACAGTAACCAATTAGTGAAAATGTAAGAAATTTTATTTCTAACTTTTTTGAGTTCCTGGGATTCATTATAACCAGAACAGTGTCTAACCTGTGAGTAAAGATCTATAATAATTTGCATGACTAGAATAAAAAAGAAATGCCTGAAAGCTTAGCTAAGTATTCAGTGCATTATATTCTATTCTGTACTGGTTCCTACAACACCATTCCAAAACCAAACCGGGAACAAAATTTGGAAACATGGATTATTTATCTTAGTGAGAGATCAAATAGAATATAAAAAAGCATAGTAGTGTAATTATATTGGGACAACAATAAGAGGAATTTAGTTCTTATTTTGGGTGGAGTTGAAAAAATGTTATGTTTTCCTATTCATTCATGAAGTAGTTAATCAGGATTTATGAAAGGTTTCTGCAGCATTTTAGTCAATATTACCTATGATAACAGAGTATTGCTCCCTTGCTGTCCCCCAGAATAGTATGCTATCTCCTTGATAAAGGTTATCATATTCTTCTACTTCCCATATTTAAAAAAATTAACTTTTCAAAAACAACTGTTTCCTATATATTTCTAATAACATTGACAGCCAGGCCTAGAGATGAGAGTTGGTAAAGGGAATGTCTGAGGACGTATTCATGAAAATGTTCCATGCACATATTCCAAAGAAATGTGTGGAATATTTTCTGATATGTAAGCTTTATGAAATACTAAGATAATTATTTTTTATTTAAAAAAGATTTATAATATTTTTGAGATGATAACTGCAACTCACATTATCAAAGTGGGATTATTGGGAAATATTTAAATGTAAATAAATTAAAAGTCTCTCATAATCCTTCATCTTCATAAATGTGTGGATATTGTGCTATTTTTTCTTATCCTTTAATGTGGGACTTTATGTTTGTTTATATTTTTCTCATTGGAATTAACACTCTGATAAATTCCTCTTTAAACTCTTCTTTCCCCTAACCAATGGATGTAAACACCAGATATAATCCTTCTCTGCACCACTTACAATTTCCTAAAATGTTCTGATATGTGCACTTTCTACTTGATATCACTTACTATCTCAATAGCTCCAACAGCTTGCTTTCTTGTTTTAGGAAGTTGTTCTTGTAGTGCTCTAGAAAATGGAAAAGTTACAATATAAACATAATTTGCAAAATTTTCCAATTAGCATTTTGCTAAATGTCAAATATTGCCGTTGGTGGTAACTTTAGAAACTTACAAATACTGAAGTTTCAAAACCAAATTTAACAATAGACAGTACAAATATTTCTTGAAAAGGCACTGGGAAGGGAAGTCGTCACTGGCTGTCTCTAACTTTGTTAACTAAGTAGAAATAAAGACAAATAAAGACATGCATCTGGAGTAAAATTTTTAAAAACTGTGACAGAAAGTATATAACAGATGTTTTAGTCAACTTTTTCACTGCTGTGACTAAAAGATTAGACCAGAACAACTGTAGAGGAGAAAACGTTTATTTGAGGGCTCACAGGTCGGAGGTCTTAGTCCATAGAAGGCTGGCTCTATTCTTCAGGGCTCAAGGTGAGACAGGACATCATGGAGGAGCAGTGTGGCAGAGGAAAACAGCTCACATGATGATCCAGAAGCAGAGAGAGATACTCTACTGGCCAGATACAAGTATATACCCAAAGCCACGCCCCTGTTCCCATCTCCTCCAGCCACACTATCACTCCATGCACCAGTTAATTCCCATCAGGAAATTAGATCACTGATTGGGTTAAGACTCTTACAACCCAATCTTTTGTCCTCTGAACCTTCTTGTACTATCTCTCATGTTAGGTTTTGGGGAGCACCACACATCCAAACCATAACAACAGACTTTATCTACTTAATCACTTTAAAGTGTACAACCAGGGCACTGAATATGTTCACATTGTTGTATTATCATTTTCATCCACAACACTTTTTTCCTCTTGCAAAACTGAAACCCTATATCCATTAAGCTACTCTGTATTGTCCCCTTCCCCAGCCCTTGGCAGCCACCATTCTACTTTCTGTCTCCATGAACCTGACTATGATAGGTATCTCATATAAGTGGAATCATGCAATAGTTTTCCTTTTGCAACTGGCTTAATGTCTTCAAGGATCATTCTTGAATTATTCACTTAACAAATTGTCTGCAATTTTCATTCACGTTGTAGCATGTTGAAATTTCCCTGTTCTCAATACTATAGTATAGTATAGTATATAGAATACGATAGTATTCTCTGAATACTATTCCATTGCATGTACAATGCCACATTTTGTTGATCCATTCATCAATTGATGGACACTAGGATTTCTTCCATATTTTGGCCACTGCTAATAATGCTGCTATGAATATAGGCATACAAATATGACTTTGACTCCTTGTTTTCAATTATTTCTTTTAAATATTTTTTTTAGTTGCAAATGGACACAATACCTTTATTTTATTTGTTTATTTTTATATGGTGCTGGGGATCAAACCTAGTACCTCATGCATGTTAGGCAAGCACTGTACCACTGAGCCACAACCCCAGCCCTGCTTTCAAGCCTTTTGAGTATATACCCAGAAGCAGAATTGTGAAACCTTATGGTATTTCTATTAATTTTTGAGGAACCACCATATTTTTCCACAGCATCTACTTAATTTAACATTCCTACCAACAGTGCATAAAAATTCCAGTTTTTCAACCTCCTCACCAACACTTGTTCTTTTCTTTCTTTTTGGATGGTAGTCATCCCCTCTTTAGTCTTTTTTCTATCATTCAAATGAAATCAGGCATGTACTTCCCCAATTCCTCGTGGTAATTAGCAAAATTACCCACTTCCCAGTCTAGTTTTCTGTGTGAAGGCAGACGTTGCAGTTGTGTTCCCACTGATCTATTAGCTTTTTTGGGGGGTGGGGGTAGGAGTCCACCACTGTATCTAAACAAACATAATGAAGTTGCTAGTAGACCATTTTAAAAATGAGAAAACTAGTCACAGAGTAAACCACCGAAGTCTACAAAGTGTGATTAAACTTAGGTCTGAATCCACAACTTCCTTCCTTTATCTATCTATCTATCTATCTATCTATCTATCTATCTATTTATTTATTGGTATTAGGGATTGAACCCAGGGGTGATAAACCACCCAACCACATCTCCAGTTCTTTTTAAATTTTTATTTTTGAGACAGGTTCTTGCTAAGGTGCTGAGACTGGTCTTGAACTTAGAATCTTTCTGCCTTAGCCTAGAGTTGCTGGAATACAAGCCTGGGCCAACCTGCCCAGCCCGAGAGCTTAAATTTAACTACAGAATTATAATGCTGCTTGTGAAATACATACTGATGATATAATTTCAGTCCCAAAATAATGTTCAAATGTACAAATGAATTCTAAAATAAATTTGTCTCCTCGTCTTTCCCTCATACCATCACTCTAGGGCATAAAATTTAACAAATCTGCTTTGAATTTATGAGGTGATGGTGCTTAGACTGTATGGCAAAAAGTTATGGGAAAGTTTAGTTTATCTTGGGAAAATAATAACAGACACAACCAAAATTTGAGCAGTACAGGGTGTGAAATGTAGCTCTTTTATGTTCATATGTTCCCAATATTTGATTTTTTTAAATATAGTCACAGGTGCAGCCACTGTGGGAAATAATTTGGAGATTCCTTAAAAAACTAGAAATAGAATTATATGATCCAGCAATCCCTGTACTAGTTACATATACAAAGGAATTGAAATCAATATGTTGATGAGTTTGCATTTTCATGTTTATTTCAGCATTACTCATAATAGCCAAGATAGGGGAACATCCTAAGTGCCCAATAATGGATGAATTGATGATGTGATGTAAATATACAATGGGATACTGTTCAGCCTTTAAAAAAAAGAAAACTTAGCCAACTGGAAAAAAAAAAAACAAATTAAAAAAAACCAATGCAACAAAAGACAAATATTATATGATCTTATTTCTTTTCAAATCTTAGAAGTTAAACTCTCAAGAGTATAGAGTAGAAAAAGGGTGGTTACCAGAGGCTGAGGGGGTGGGTAATTTGGGGAAAGAGAGATGCTGAACAAAAGGAGCACATTTTCAGTTAGGTAGGAGGAGTAAGTTTCAATGCTCTTTTGCACAACATATTGACTGTAATTAATAATATTATATACTTCAAAATTGCTAAAACATAGGATTTTATACTTTGTCACCACAATGAAATGATAAGAATGTGAAGTGACAGATAAGTTAATTAGCCTGATTTACCAATTCCACAATGTACACATGTATCAAGCATCACACTGTACCTCATAAATATACACAATTATTAGCCAATTCAAAATAAAATAATAAAACAAAAAAATCCCTATGGAACAACAACAACAATTCCAAAGAGAAATTTTCTTTATATTCAAGAGTTTTCTGAAGGCGAGATTGCGGATTAGTGGGAAGTGGCTTTTCTCACCACTGGGTGACTCAGGACGCAAACAGCAAGAAAACTACTTCTCTGGAAGGTGAGTGAAAAAAGAAAAAAAAAAAAAAAGAAACAAAACAAAACACTCCATTGATCCACTGATACTCAATATTGGACAGAGAGCCTTGGATACTGGGAAATTTGGGGTATATCAGACTAAGGTTATAGGAATAGAATTGGAGCTGAGCTCCAGGCAGGAGCAGAGAAAATACACAAAGTCAGAAAAGATCAAAAAGTGGTGGGAAGATCTTGGTATGGGGAATCTCAGGATTGAAGGGGCAGCCTGGCCTGGGCCAACCCAGAAGCTATTTAGTCCAATAAACTGGTGCATGAAAGTCATGACCTGCCAGCTGGGTACAGGGAGCCCAAGGTGGAAGCATTTTAATACCTCCATGAGACTGGGAACTCAGACTGGGAACTTTACTGAGATTTAAAGTAAACCAAGCACATCAGGAGAATCTCTGGCATGGGGATTTTCTGGCATGGGGAGACCATTTTGCCTGAGGGAAATACGGATCAGAGAGGCCTGAGAAAGCTGGCTCCTCCCCTCCCCTGCTCCATTGAACAAGGGCAGGGAGAAACTGAACAGGGTGGAGGGCCTGAGCTCAGAGCTGGGAAAGAGTCCTTCAGAAGTCAAACAAAGGCAGTACCCTGAACAACAGAACAGTGAAGGACCCACTCCCACTTCCCACAAGTGATGCCCTAAGGAGAGGAGTGAGGTACAATCCTAAAGTGCTTGATTCATTAGTGGCTAAAAACTCCCCACATGATAAAACACCTGAGGCAATACCAGACCACACCCCAGCCACTCGGAGTTTCACTTGCAGGAATTCATCTCACAGAACACAAAGGCAGCTACACCCAGAAAGTGAAGCCTAAAGCATCTTCCACAGCCCCTCACACAATCCCAGTGAGAAGAGAAGTTGAGAAACAGAAAGACGGTTTGGTACAGACAGTGGGCAAATACTCTCATTGACTATTCTGTTTTTGTTTTTGTTTTGAATTTCTAATGACTGATCCATGATGGACCTTTGTACGCAGACATATTTGTTTCTGCTTTGTGGGTTTTAGCATTTCTTGAAGGTAGCTGGGTTTTTTTGTGCTCTGTGTTTTGAGGATTAGAATTTTTGATTAGTACATTTTGGATTGATTTTCTGTTGTCTCTTTCACAACTCTGTTTGCCTTTGTTTCTATTTCTCTTTGTTTCTAACAGCTAAACCTATTGTGTGCTTCTCTCTCTCTTTCTCTTTGTCTCTCTCTCTCTTCCTCTAACTCCTCTACTTCCATTTTTTTGTTCTCTCCCCTTATAAACATATCCTACATTGCCTCTGCATTTGTCCTATTCACTTATTGAATCTACAAACCCATTTTTACTACCTCATCTCTTCTTTTCTCTTAAAAGAATTCTATTTTAACTGGATACTTATTCATATATCATTATTTTTTCTCGTTTTTACCATTTTATTTCAAGATTTTTTTTGGATCAATATTTTGAAGACTAAGGTGTTTGATTAGTATACATTGGTTACATTCTTGTATCTTTTATTTCTTTTTAATATTTTTTCACTTTTTATTTTATATATTTTTCTCTCTCACTTCTCAGTTTCCCTCAACTCTTTCTCTTTTCTGCTAACATCCACTCTCTATTGTTCTTACACTCTTCCTTTAATTTTTTACTTCTTTTTTCTCTTCCTCCCTCACAATCATCACACCCTATGTCACTTCTGTTCAATCTCTGGTCACCAACTGAAATTGTAAAACCTTTTGTAAATTTATTATTTTTACTGTGGGCAATAACTGGTAATATAATTTTTGGTTATTGTGACAATAAACATTGTAGATTTCATAGCAAGAGCTCTTTGGTCTAATGATGTAAGTTGTTTGCATCAGTTGTTGTTATTATCTGTCTCCCCCTAAACTTTGTAAGGTATGAGAAACCTTTAGGGACACTATAAGTCAACAGTGTAGAAACTCTACTGCCTCAAAACCAACTCTTAGATGTGTAGACACATAAACAACACAAAAAAGCAAAGGAACAATCCATCCCAAAGAAACCAAAGAACATCAAAAAGAGAATCCATAATACCACCGTGAAAGAAGTGTCAGAAAAGTTTAAAAAGTTCACAGTTAAACTAATCTGTTAGGTAAAGGATAATGTAAGAAGTGAAATCAAAGAGAAAATACAGGAAGTGAAATACCACCTCAATAAAGAGAGAGTCTGAAAGAAAATGAGCAAAAATCCTTGAAATGAATAAATCCATAAATCAAATTAAAAAATAATTGGGAAGTATCACCAGCAGACTAGACCAGTGGAAAGGCAGAGTTTCAGACAATTTAGACAAAATACATAATCTTCAAAATAAAGTTGACTATGGAGAAAAGATGTTAAGAGAAACATGAACAGAAACTTCTAAGAAATATAGGATAATATGAAAAGATCAAACTTAAGATTTATTGGGATAGATAAAGGTTCAGAATACCAAACAAAGGAATCCATATTTTTTTAATGAAATAATAGCTGAAAATTTTCCATCCTTTAGAATGAAATGGAAAATCAGATACAAGAAGCATATAGGACCCAAATATACAAAATTAGAATAGACACACACCAAGGCACATTATGATGAAAATGCCTAACATACCAAATAAGTTTAGAATCTAAAGGCTGAAAAAAAAAATCAACAAGCCACATTTAGAAGGAAACCAACTTGGATCTCAGTTGATTTTTCAACCCAGACCCTTCAAGCATGAGGTTTTTGGAATAATATATACCAAACTGTGCAGAAAAATGAATACCAACTGAGAATAGTACACACAGCAAAATTAAATTCAGAATTGATGATGAAATTAAAACCTTCCATAATAAACAAAAGTTAAAAGAACTCACAGCTAGAAGGTCTTCACTACAAAAATTTATCAACAAAGTATTTCATGAAAAATAAATAAAAAATAAAACTGAAAACCAGCAAATGGAGAAACTACACTAAGAGAATAGTCAATCAAAAGGGAAACTAATTTAAATTAAAAACCAGGAATAATTCAAAATGACAGGGAATAATAAACATTGTATGTAAATGGCCTAGACTCATCAACTAAAATACATAGACTAGCATATTTAATTTAAAAACAAAACCCAACAATATGCTGTCTCCAAGAGACTCACATCATAGACAAATACATTCACAGACTGAAGGATATGGAAAAAACTTACCATTCACATGGATCACATTAACAAACAGGGATTTATATCCTCATATCTGATAAAGTGGACTTCAAGCTCAAATTAATCAGAAGGTACTGCTCAAGGGAAATATATATCAATAAGACATAACAATCTTAAATATTTATGCCCCAAACAATGAAGCTGAGTTCTACCATGTACAGGCATGAAATAAACTCTTCACAATCTCAAGAATCAAATAGATCACAACAATAATACTTGGTGACTTCAACACACCTCTCTTACCAATTGAGAGATCTTCAAAACAAAAACTAAATATAGAAGCTATAGAACTAAAAATACAATTAATAATTTAGACTTAACAGACATGTATAGAATATTTCATCGAATGACCAAATACACTTTTTTTCTCAGCAACACATGGGTCATTCTCTAAAATAGACTATATCTTAGGCCACAAAGCAACTGTTAGCAAATACAAAAAAAAAAATAGAGATAATATGTTGCATTTTATCATACTATAATGGAGTGAAATTAGAAATCAATAATAAAATAAAAATAAAAAGTAGAAGCCCCTCTAACTCATGAAGACTAAATAATATGCCATTGCCATTGAATGACCAATGAAGAGCTGAAGAAATAGGGGTGAAATTAAAAAAAAAAAACAACTTATAGGTAAATGAGAATAGTAACACAACATATCAAAATCTCTAGGAAACTATGAAGGAGGTTCCAAGAGGAAAGTTCATTGAGATCACTCATTGAAAAAATAGAGAGCCACCAAGTAAACTTTTACATATCAAAACCCTGGAAAAAGAAGAACAAATCAATACCAAAAGCAATAGAAGACAGGAAATAATTAAAATCAGAGATGAAATCAATGAAATTGAAACAAAAAAATTTAAAAATCAACAAAACAAAAATTGGTTTTCTAAAAAATATCAATAAAACAGATAAACATTTAGCCAAGCTAAAAGAGAGAGAGAGAGAGAGAGAGAGAGAGAGAGAGAACTCAAGTTACTAAAATGTGTGATGAAAATGGAAATACTACAATGGACAGTTGTAAAATTCAGACAAAATAAGAACCTGTTTTGAAAATTTATATTCTAAGAAAATAGAAAATCTTGAACACCTTGACAAATTTCTAGAGACATGTGACCTGCCCAAATTGAATCAGGAAGACATAGAAAATTTAAACAGATCAATTTTAAATAATGAAATTGAAGATGCCATCAAAAGCCTACCCAGAAAAAGAAGCCCAGGATTGGATAGATTCTCACTGGAGTTTTCCAGACCTTCAAAAAAGAACTAACACCAATATGCCTCAAATTATTTCATGAAATAGTAAAAGAATGGAACCCTTTATTCTATGAAGTTAGTATCACCCTGATACCAAAACTAGACAAAGACACATCAAGGAAAGAAACCTCAGACCAATATTCCTGATGAGCATTCTTAATTAAATACTGGCAAATCACATATGAAAACATTAAAAAGTGCAGCAAAATCAAGTAGGGTTCTTCCCAGGGTTGCAAGATTTATTCAACATAAGGAAATAAATAAACATAAACATCAATAGACTTAAAGACAAGAATCACATGATTATGTCAATGGATGCAGAAAAAGCATTTGACAAAATACAGCATCCATTCATATTTAAAACACTAGAAAAACTAGGAGTAGTAGGAACATACTTCAACATTATAAAAGCTATATATGATAACCCTAAGGCCAACATCATTCTAAATGTAGAAAAGTTGAAAGCATTCCCTCTAAAAACTTGAGTAAAACAAGGATGATCTCTTTCACCACTTCTATTCACCATAATCCTTGAAACTCTAGCAAGAGAAATGAGGAAAAAAAAAAAAAAGAAATTATAGGAACATGAATAGGAAAAGAAGAGCTCAAACTGTCCCTATTTGCCAATGACAAGATTCTATATTTAGAAGACCATAACAACTCTACCAGAAAGCTTCTAGGACTCATAAATAAATTCAGGAAAGTATCAGGGTATAAAATCAACAACCATAAATCAGTTTCATTCCTATACACCAATGACAAGTCATCTAAAAGAGAAATCAGGATAACTATCCCATTTATAATATCCTTAAAAAAAGCAAAACAATACTGGGGAATCAATCTAACAAAAGAGGTGAAAGAACTTTATAAGAAAAACTACAAACTACTAAAGAAAGCAATTAAAGAAGACCTCAGAAAGTGAAATGATCTAGCACGTTCTTGAATAGGCAGAATTAATATTGTCAAAAGGGCCGTACTACCAAAAGCACTACATAGATTTAATGCAACTCCTGCTAAAATTCCAATGATATTCTTCATGGAAATAGAAAAAGCAATCATGAAATTCATTCAGAAAAACAAGAGACCCAGAATAGCCAAAGCAATCCCTAGGGAGAAAATTGAAGCAGGAGGAATCACAACAGCAGACATTAAATTAAGTATAGAGCTATAGTAACTATAGTAACAAAAATGGCACGGTATTGGCACAAACACAGATATGAAGACCAAAGGAACAGTATAGAAGACACAGTGACACACCCACATAAATACAGTTATCCCATATGAGATAAAGACATCATAAACATATGTCGGAGAATAGGTAGCCTCTTCAACAAATGGTGCTGGGAAAACTGGAAATCCATACATCATAGAATGAATTTGAACCCCTATCTCTCATTCTGCTCAAAACTCAACTCAAAGTGGATCAAGGACCTAGGCATTAGACCAGAGACCCTGAATTTACTGAAAGAAAAAAATATACCCAACCTTTCATCATGTCAGTTTAGAAAACAACTTCCTCAAAGAGACTCCTAAAGCACAAGGAGAAATATCAAGAATGAATAAATGGGATGGTAGCAAGTTATAAAGCTCCTTCTAGGCAAGGGAAACAATCAAGAATGTGAACAGAGAGCCTATAGAATCGGAGAAAATCTTTACTACCTGCACCTCAGGTAAAGCATTAATGTCCAGGATATATAAAGAACTCAAAAAATTTAACACCAAAAGAACAAACAAAACAATCAATAAATGGGCACAATAACTGAACAGACATTTCACAGAAGAAGAAATACAGTCAATCAACAAATATATGAAAAAATGTTCAACATCTCTAGCAATTAGAGAAATGCAAATCAAAACTACTGTAAGATTTTATCTCACTCCAGTCAGAATGACACTCTGCGTTTAATAGAAGAAAAAGTAGGCCCTAATCTCCATCATGTGGGGCTAGGCCCCAATTTCCTTAATAAAATGCTTATAGCACAAGAATTAATACCAAGAATCAACAAATGGGATGGATCCAAACTAAAAAGTTTTTTGTTTTTTTTTTTCAGCAAAAGAAATAATATGTGAGGTGAATAGGGAGCTTACAACCTGGGAACAAATTTTTACTCCTTACACATCAGATAGAGCTCTAATCTCTAGGGTATATAAAGAGCTCAACAAGATAAGCACCAAAAAAACCTAATAATCCAATCAATAAATGGGCCAAGGACCTGAACAGACACTTCTCAGAAGAGGATATACAATTAATCAATCAACAAATATACGAAAAAATGCTCTTCATCTCTAGCAATCAGACAAATGCAAATTAAAACTACGCTAAGATACCATCTCACTCCAGTAAGAGTGGCAGCCATTATGAAGACAAACAACAACAAGTGCTGGCGAGGATGTGGGGGAAAATGGTACACTCGTACATTGCTGGTGGGACTACAAATTGGTGCAGCCAATTTGGAAAGCAGTATGGAGATTCCTTGGAAAGCTGGGAATGAAGCCACCATGACCCAGCTATTCCTCTTCTTGAACTATACTCAAAGGACCTAAAAACAGCATACTACAGGGACACAGCCACATCAATGTTTATAACAGCACAATTCACAATAGCTAAACTGTGGAGCCAACCTAGATGTCCTTCAGTGAATGAATGGATAAAAAAATGTGGCATTTGTACACAATGGAATATTACTCAGCAATAAAAAAGAATAAGATAATGGCATTTGCAGGGAAATGGATGGCATTAGAGCAGATTATGCTAAGTGAAGTTAGCCAATCCTCCCCCCCAAAAAAAAACCCAAATGCCAAATGTCTTCTCTAAGATAAGGGGGGTGACTCAAAATGGGGTTGGGAGGGAGAGCAGGAGAGAAAGATTACCTCTAGATAAGGAATAGGGGTGGGAGGGAAAGTGAGGGAGAAGGGGAATAGCATGGATGGTGGAAGGAGACTCTCATCATTATACAAAATACATATATGAAGATGTGAATTTGGTGTCAACATACCTTATATACAATCAATCAAAGATATGATAAATTGTGGTATAAAGGTATTAAGAATTTTAATGCAAAAAGATGATAATAATAAGAGAGCTCATGTATAATGGCATAATTTGGTGAGAACATACTTTATTTACAGAGTTACGAAAAATGCTGCTGTGAATGGATAATTATGATTGTAATGCAGTCCACTATTGTCTTGTATGTAAGAAATAAAAATAAAAAATATAAACAAATGAGGGAGCTCTAAAAAAAAAAGAAATAAGCAGCAATAATGTTGGGAAGGATGTGGGGAAAAAGGCAAACTCATACATTAATGGTGGGATTGCAAATTGGTGCCACCACTATGGAAAGCAGTATGGAGATTCCTTAGAAAACTTCGATTAGCACCATCATTTGATCCAGTTATCCCACTCCTTGGCTTATACCCAAAGGACTTAAAAGCAGCATATAGTGTGGCAGCCACAACAATGTTCATAGTAGCTCAATTCACAATAGCCAAGGTGTAGAACCAACATAGGTATCTTTCAACTGATGAATGGATAAAGAAAATGTGACATATATACACAATGCAATATTACTCAGCCTTAAAGAAGAATGAAATTATGGCATGTGCTGGTGAATGAATGAAACTGGAGAATATTGTGCTAAGTGAAATAAGCCAGTCCCAATAAATTATATCTTTCTGATATGTGAAATCTAACCCACAACAAAGGAAGGTGGGGAGGGGAAGAATAGAAGTCCATTGGATTACACAAAGGGGAGTGAAGGGAAAGGAGGGGAGATGGGTATAGGAAAGACTATAGAATTAATTGGACGTAACTTTTCTATTCTTGTATATGATACATGATCAGGTAACTCCACATGATGTATAACCACAAGAATAGGTTCCTAATTAGAACAAGTTACACACCATGTTGTACAACATGCCAAAATGCACTACACCGTCATCTATATATAAAAAGAACAAATAATAATTAAAAAAAGTTTTCTGATACAGTTGCTCTGATCCATAGGAAAATGGTATGCAGGGAGAACTTTTTGGGGGGCTATTTCCTACATTAATAAACCATGTGACATAGAGGGATCCTCTCCAGTTTATAGATTGTATATCCAAGTGTAACACTGTTGTTATTGTGAAAGTTAAAACAAAATAGATTTTATTTTACATCTATAAGTTATGGGTGCACAAATTGTATAAATACATATACACACACAGACATCTATTCAGTAGAAAATTAATGCACCCCATGGAAGAAAAGGTGATAGAAACTGAAATGAAAATTTGAAGACATCTTTCCTGTACATTTACTTAATAAATCTGCTATTTCTGTTGCTGCTACCTGTCCTAAAGTCACTATTAAACCAGTTTTAATACTGACTATATTGAAGTACTGCAAAATGCAAGCAGCATTCCTATATTTGAAAAAATTATAAACACTCTTGCTATGGATGTGAAAAGAATAAAGTGTAGTTTTAGTTGCACACTAACACTTTTTTTTTGTAGAATTTAAGGACAGCTTACCCATTTCTCTGGAAATTTTCTTGCATCTCTTCAGTTCTTTGATAATTTGCCATCTTATCTACAATTTAGTTGTTCTGAAATAAAATATTGTCAAATGTAGCATGACCATGGGAATTTTTTTCTCTTGGTTGATACACAACATTCTTAACATCCCTACCAATTTCTGAAAAAGCAGGCTGCTCAGAATTAAGCCCTGCCTACACTTTCACTTTAACCCGTGTTTCTGGTTAGGCAATTTCCTCTAGTTAGGTATATCTCCAAAGGAATTGAAATTTTTACTTCTTCACTTCATTCTTAGTTTAGATTCAAGTTAATAAAATTTTTGGAATGGGAATAAAAGGAGAAAAATGAAAGTGAAAACTATGCGATTTTCCAGGGTGTTGTATTATACTCCTCTTCTGCCAATGATTTGATTGTAATTGGCAAAAAACTTGCAGCTGCCTCTGATTTAGTTTTCTCTATAAAATATTAAAGTGGTTTTGTAGTTTCTGTTATCTAGCAGATTGAGGAAGTAGAGCTTTCTTGTTCATCAAGTATAAGCAAGTTAGAGAGTCTCATGATACATGGGTAGTTACAAAGCAGAATAATTTGAAAATCCATTATCATTAAAACTGTATTATGCATAATACATTCATCCTTTAGATGGTACTTCAGGATATTGGTTTATTTTAGAATCACCATTATGTTCAGACATTATTAGTTTGTTGTGGATGTATACAAATGTCTATGACTTGATTTCACTTGTTAGGCCCTATGCTGAGATGATTCTAAAGATATGGATTTCAGTTTTCAAGAACTAAACTTCTTAATGAAGGATTTCAGTGGATCAGAAATGCTTTCAGCACCCAGAATGAAGGCATGATACAAATAGTTACCCATCAGTTTATTCTTGCTTTTTTGGAAGGAAGTACTTGTTATTACTATAATGATATTATACCATCTCAGTAATTTGACATATATTTAAGAAAAGTGAAAAAATAGAGAAGTCATAAAACAATTGGTAAATATCAATCATTTGCATCTTATAGGAATTAACAATGCTACAATACGGCATAAATTTATAAAAAGAAATCAAAACAAGACTTACCTTGGAAAGTGCATGATCTTTTTTTCATTTACATCAAGTCATGTATAGTTTTTCTCTCAACAAAGAACCAACTGTACTTCTGTAACAGTGGTTTACCAAACTTGGTTTCTGATCACACCGGTGTCATATCTGATTATAACCACTGATGAGTTACCTTGTGAAGCACACCGTGTTCTCTACATCATACTGAACTTGGGAAACAACACCAGCAAAGAAAATGCAGTGAACCAAATAAACATTCTTTGTTGCAAAAATTGGTAGTGTCTATATGGCTAGTTTTCTATTGTTCAGTCCCATAAAATCTTTTTGGTTAGCTGACTTAGTAATTAAGATGAGTAAAATAAATGCCTTTAATAGGTCAATGGGACATTTACACAGCAAATATTTATTGAGAAATACTTTCTGCAAGGCATTGATTCTACTGCTTCATTACTGTTCTCTGAAAAAAACCATCTTTCTCTGATTTACTTTTGTTGCTTTCCTACATCTATAACACATTCTGCTTTGTATTACAGATCTTACTTACCTGTATTTCTTTACTTCTTGAATTGAGAAAGTATTGAGTTATATACCAATTATTAGTTTATAGCAATCAAAAGTTATGTTTCTTTTTCTTAAGGAACTTACATCTTATTTTTCTTCTCTATGCTACAGTCTTACTATTCAGTATGGTCTCTGGGTCACATGCGTAGTCATTATATTGGTCATTACTAGAAATACAAGATTTTTTTTAAAAAGTATCTTAATTTTGTCAAAATGTTTATAATATGAAACTTTTAATCATTTAATCATTTTAAGTCCACAATGCAGTGGCATTAAGTTCAAACACAAAGTTGTGCAGCCATTACAACTATACATGTCCAGAATTTTACACCACTCCAAGGTGAGATTCTATATCCACTAAACAGTAATTTCTCATTCCAGTTTCAGCCTTTGTGACCTCTATCATATTTTCTGTCTCTACAAATTTGACTATTTTAGGTACCTCCTGTAACTGGAGTTATACAATATTTGTCCTTTTGTGTCTTTTTTTACTTCACATTTTCAAAGGTTCAGCCACTTATCACAATTTAATTCTTTGCTAAGGCTGAATCCTATTCTGTGTGTGTGTGTGTGTGTGTGTGTGTGTGTATATTTGACATTTTTGTATATCTATTAACCTGTGGTTAGATGTTTCTATTTTTCTATTTTTGGGAAATTGTGAATAGTGCTGCAGTGAATATTGGTATATAAGTATCTGAGTAATATTTAATTCTTGTTATATATCTATAAGCAGAATCAGTGTATCATTTGGTTGTTCTGTTTTAAGTTTTTTTTTTTTTTTTTGGTACCAGAGATTGAACTCAGGAGCACTTGACCACTGAGCCACTTACCCAGCCCTATTTTGTATTTTATTTAGAGACAGGATCTCACTAAGTTATTTAGCACCTTGTTTTTGCTGAGGCTAGTTTTGAACTCAAGATTCTCCTGCCTCAGCCTCCCAAGCTTCTGGGATTACAGGCATGCACCACCATGCCCAGCTTCACCCTTCAGTTTTGTACTCCAGCTGCACCATTTTATATGCTCATGGCCAACAAGAAGGGTTTCAAAATCTCCATAAATTAACACTTTTTATTTTCTGATTAATTGATAGCAGTAATCCTAGTAGGTGTGAAGTGCTATTTCATTGTGACTGTGATTCACATTTTCATGATAAGTAGTGATGTTGGGCATCTTTTACATGCTTATTGACCATTTAAATGCTTTATTTGGAGAAATGTCTATTCAAGTCCACTGCCTATTTTTAATTGTGTTTTATTTTGTAGTTGAATTTTAGAAGTTTTTTTATGTATTCTAGATATTAATTTCTTATCTCATAGATGAGATAAGGGATTAATACAACTTTTTTCCCCATTTTATGGGTTGTCTCTTCATTCTCTAGAAAGTGTCCATTGATGCACAGAAGTTTTCATTTTGAGGGAAAAATGTAACTTTTTTTGCAGTTTATATTTTGGGTGTCTTATTTCAGAAATCATTTCTTAATCCCCTAGTGTTATTTTAAGTGCTTGATAGTTTTCACATTTATGATTAGGGTTTTTTAGAATTTACATTTTAATTTACTTATTAGTGCATATTGATACACATGAATGGGTTTTGTTGTGATATATACTTTGATTGTGTTCACCCTCCGTAACATTCTCTCATACTACCCCTCCTACATCCCAACTCCTTCCCCCTCTCTAAATACTACCCTTCTATTTTCAAGTAGTTTTTCTTTTTTCATTCCACATTGGAGAGTAAATATGTGAGGCTTGTCTGTGTTTGGCTTAAAAACTAAAAATAGAATTACTATAGATCCAGGATCCAGCGTTTCCCTGCTTGATTCTATCCCAGGAAGAACAAAAGTTAGATACCTGCATACTGATGTTTACTGCAGCACTCAGTAAATAGCTATGTTATGGAACCAGCCTAGAATCCCATCAGTGGATGAGTGGATAAAGAAAATGTGATATATATACACAATGGAGTACCATTCATTCCTAAAGAGGAATGAAATTATGTCTTTTGCAGGAAAATAGATGGAACTAGAGAATATCATGTAAGTCAAACTCACAAAGACAAATCTGATTAGGCTTTTGATCCATTTTGATTTGATATTTGTATATGGTATAAGGTAAGGGTACAACTTTATTCTTTTATGTGTAAATATCCAGATTTTACCATTATTATTGGTTGACTAGACTATCTTTTCTCCACTGTGTGTCTCGGCTTCCATATTAAATGTTATTTACCATATGTGGAAGAATTTATTTCAGTATTCTCTAATCTGTTCCTTTGGCTGGTTTGCCCTAATGCCCATACCATATTGTTTTGATTACCACATCTTTGTATTGAGTTGGAAATCATCACGTTTGAGTTCTTCGATTTTGTTCTTTTACCAAATTTCTTTGGTCATTTTTATGGCTCCCCTGAGATTCCATATGAATTTTAGGATACATTTTTACATTTAAGTCAAAAGGAAAAAAAGTCACTTGAGCCAGGTGTGGTGGTACATGCCTGTAATCTTGAGTTTGGCATTCAAGGCCAGCCTGGATAACTTAATGAGATCCTGACTCAAAATAGAAAATAAAAAGGGCTGGAGGCCTAGCTTAGTGATAAAACACCTCAGGGTTCAATTCAAGTATCCCCCGCCCCCGCCACACACACACACACACATACACAATGTCATTGGGATTTTGACAGAGATTCCATTGGATTGTAGACCTCTTTGGGTAATATTGCTATCTTAACAATATTAAGTCTTCAGTCCATGAACATAGGAAGGCTTTCCATTTATTTCTTGTCTTCAATTTCTTTCATCAGTGTTTTCAGTGTGCAAGTGTTTGCCTTCTTTGTGAATTTTATTCCTTTTGATGTTATTACAAATGGACTTTACCCCTTAGTTTATTTTCCTAATCTTTCATTGTTATTGTTTAGAGGAGCAACTGATTTTTACTTGTTGATTTTCTATCCTGCAACTCTGACGACATTTGTTCATTAGTGCTAACAGTTGTGTGTCTACATTTTTCTGTAGGATTTTCTGAATATAATGTTGTCTATGAAGAGAGATAGTTTTACCTATTTTTTCCAATTTGCATACTTTTAATTTCTTTTTCTTGAGCAAGTACTCTCATTTTCAATCTCAAACACTATGCTCAGTAGCAGAGGTGAGATGGCATCTTTTTTTGGCTATTGATCTTAAGGCTAAATCTTTTCATTTTTAGTGAGATATTTGCTATCAGTTTTTCATATTCTTTCATATTTTTCATGTTGATGAAGTTTCCTTTTGCACATAGTTGAGGTTGTGTTTTTTTAATCAAGAAATTTTGTTGAATGTTGTCAAATGTCCTTTCCCATCAATTGGTATGATCACTTTTTCTATCAGTGTGGTTTATCACATTGATTTTCGTTTATTGAACTATATCTGTAATCTTGTAATTAAATTCCACCTGGTAGTGGTATTTAATCATGTTAACATGTTGCTTATGGTTTGCTACTATTTCATTGAGAATTTTTGCATAAATATATTGTCAAAATGACTTGAGATAAACAATATTTATATATTGGCCCATGATTTTAGAGGTTTAAGTTCATGGCCACTAAACTCTGTTGTCTTAGGGTCTGTGGTAAGGCAAGGTGTGGTGGGACATACCTGTAATACCAGCAGCTCGGGAGACTGAGGAAGGAGGATCATGAGGTCAAAGCCAGCCTCATCAAAAGTGAGGCGCTAAGCAACTCAGTGAGATTCTATCTCTAAATAAAATACAAAAAAAAAAAAGTCTGAGGTCTCCCAGAGAGGGAGAGATACTGCCTCCAGACTACTTTCAAGTTCAAGATGTTAAGACTAGTATTTCCAGACTTCTAGCCTTCAAAGTGGAGTTTCAAATTGCCAGCCACCACAATTATATGAGCCAGTTCTTTAAAATACCACCCGTTTCACATTCTATTGATTATGTTTCTCTAAAGAAACCTAACTAATATACCTGGCAAGAAAGGAAATAATGAGATGAATAGTACAAAGAGTGACTATTCTAGCTTCTGAGAACACTGAGCAAGAACATTAAGACCTAAAATGGTTTTGCCTACAGATGAGGATGGCCCTCACATTAATCCTTGAAGGATGGTTAAGGTTTCAAGAAGTGGAAATCCATGGAAGAGGAACAGAGGCATAGTTTCAGGAATGCAAGGTGAATTATCTCACAGCAGAAGAATGAGCTTCATCTGTTTAGAGTGAACAGTTCATGCAGAAACAGATAAAGTAAGATTGTAGAAAGCATTGAACCAGTTTTTAGAGCAACTATTATAATTTCTGAGAATGAGAGGGAGAGAGCCATTGGTATTTGATATAATTAACCTGATGTTAGTGGCAGACTGAAGAACAAGGGGAAAGATAGGACTCAAGTAGACTCATTATGGTCTAGTTTAATAGCAGTCAGATGGACATATCTGAGAGAGATTTTAAGGGAAGGCTGAGAGGATAGATTTAGAGGACAAGAAAGAATAAAAGGTAAAAAGTTCAATGATTAAACTTTAGAAACTTGGAATAACAGAATAGCAAAGATAAAGGTGGGGCGTTAGGAGAGAGAATTCATTTTGGGGAAAAAGTGACATTTGGTTGAAATATTCTAGTTTGGGTTGATATTAATGTCAAGGTGAAAATATCTACTATGTAGATGGAAATGTGGCATTGATAATCAGGAAAATTGCCAAGTTAGAGATATGCTTGCAGTGGTCATCTGTGCAGAAGGAATATCTGAACTTGTTTACAAACCTAATGCTGTTATGTAAAGCACAGGGGAGTAATGTAACACGTGGTTGAGGGTGTTACTTCTAGAGCAGCAGGAGAACTTTATGCACTGGGGAGATATTCTCTGAACTGGCCTATATTGTAGCCACTGAGCATATGAGCCTACTAACCACTTGCAATGTGCCTACCAAGAATTGAATATCTAGTTTTGTTTTTAAACTGACACAATAATTATGCATATTTATAGGATACAGTGTGATCCTTCAATATATGTATATAGCATATAATGATCAAATCAGGATAATTATGTGTGTGTCTTGAGAATACTTAAGATCCACTCTCTTAGCAAATTGAAAGTATGGTAGGACTTATTTATCTTATAACTAAGAGTTTGTACAGGTCGACCAACATCATTCCCTTTCCTCCACTTTCCAGTCCTTGGCGGCCACCATTCTGCTCTGCTTTTCTGAGTTTGATGTTTTTAGGTTCTACATATAAGTGAAATCTAACTTAAGATAGTGCCCTTAGGGTTCATCTACATCAACACATACCACAATTTCTCTGTCCATTCACCTGTTGACACACACTTAGGTTGTTTCCATATCTTGGCTATTATGAACAATGCTGCCATGAACATGGGAGTGCAGAGTCTTCTTTGAGATACTGCGTTAGTTTCCTTTGGATGTATTCCCAGAAGTGGGATTTCTGGATCACACAGTTGTCCTATTTTTAATTTTTTCTTAATTTGAATTATTTTATTTAGAAACTTTTAACTAATATATGAAAATTGTACATATTTTGGGAGAGCCAATGTGAGGTTTTGATATATATATATGCATTATATAATATTCAAATTAGGGTAAACATATTTTCTATTTCCTCAAACACTATCATCTCTTTATGGTGAAAATATTCATAATCCTATGTTCTAGCTTTAAAAAATATCTAGTGTAAAATTGTTATCTATAGTTACCCTTCTGTGTAATAGAATACCAAAATTTCTTGCTCTTGTCTAAATATAACATTGTATTCACTGACCATCCTCCTATCCCCTGCCCTTGCCAGTCTTTGGTGACCACCATTCTACTACTATGAGTTTGATTTTTTCAGATTCCATATGTGAAGACATGAGGTTTTTGGCTTTCTGCATCTGGTTTGTTTTATTGAGCATAATGTTCTCCAAATTCATCCATGTTGTTGCAAATAATAGAATTTCCTCTTTAAAAGCTGAACAGCATTTCACTATTCATTTATACATTTTTAATTCATTCATCTATTGTTGAACATTCAGGTTGATTCCTTATTTTGGCTATTGTGAGTAATGCTGCAATGATTGTGTGTGGGGGGGTGCAGATATCTTCTTGACATACTAATTTAAAGTTCTTACAAGATATACCCAGTGGTGAGATTGCTGAATCATATGGTAGGTAATTCTGTTTTTAGTGTTTTGAAGAACCTCCATACTGGAACTTTGATGGGGCAAAGGAAAGGGTGGGGTGGGAAGGGGCATGGGGGCAGGAAAGTTGGTGGAATGAGATGGATTACATCTTTCTAGGTACACGTATGAGGGCACATATGGTGCAAAGCTACATCATGTACAACCAGAGAAACGAAAAGTTGTGCTGCAATTGTGTACAATGAATCAAAATGCATTCTGCTCTCATATACACCTAATTAAAATAAATAAATAAATAAATTTAAAAAAGGAAATTCCATACTGATTTCCATAATTTTCATATTAATTTAAACTCTTGCTAATCTTTATCCAGTTTCCTATTATTAACGTCTAACATCAGGGCAATTGATTTGGAGTATAAATTTATTCCTGCATTTCTAAAATAAATTGTTCTTGGTCAAAATTTTTATTCTTTTTATATGTGGCTGTGTTTGATTTTCTATTATTTTGTTTATAATTTTTGCCAATGAAAGAGATTTATGTGTCTTTTTCTTGTAAGGTTTTTGTCAAATTATAATGGTTTCACAAAAGAATTGGGAATTGTTCACTGTTTCATTGAAAAAGCTTGTAGAAACTTCCTGAAATAGATTATAGGAAAGCAGAGCAATCTTTCTTAAATATTGGGAAGAATGTATTAATAAAGCCCCATTGGTCTGGACTTGTTTTGCGGAAGTTTTAATTATGGAATATAGCTCTTCAATAACATTGGCTATTTCAATTTTTTTTTCTTCTTGTGTCAATTTTGGTGAGTTGCATTTCAAAAGAAATTTGTGCATTTCTTCCAAATTTTCAATTTTTTTTACCTAAAATTATTGATAATAACCATTTTTATGTTTTTAAAGTATGAAGGACACATTCTATCTCTGACATTGATGAATTATTCTTTGTCTCTTTTTCTGTCCTAATTAGGAGTGCTTTTCAAGCAAAGTCTATTTGATTTTTAATGAGTCCACTTTCGTCTTTACCATCTTTTCCCTGTTTCATTATTTTTTTCTTTTCCTTTTCTCTCTTCTACCTTCATTAGATTGTATTCTAATTTTTTAAGAGGAAAAATTAAATATTTTTTGTATCAGTTCCTTTGCAATATCGTGTACACTGTATATTACAAAATACATCAATTTTAATTCTATTATTTACTGAGTTTTGGGAAAAGCATGCATTCCATATTGTCACCACATGTAAGATATGGAATACTTTCATCAATCCTAGAACTCCTCTTGCGATTTTTTCCAATCAGTCCCTTTCACCCTTAGCCCTAGACAACTGCTGCCCTGCTTTTTATAATAATATAATGGGTGGTATTTTAATAATTTCATAAAGGAGGGAGACCAATATGTTGAAATACAGGAGGTCACTTTCTTGGCTTCTCTATGGCATGAAACCAAGAAAGCAGATAGGCACCTCTGAGTAAGGTAAAAAAAGGAGGAGACTTTACTGGGAATTAATACTGGACATTAAAAACATATCCAGCACTGAAGAGATTGAATAAAATGAAATAATGAATAAATCCCCTGCCACACTGCCACTACCACCAGAGCCAGCCACAGCAGTAGCCCCCGGAGCAAAGTAGAGGGATAAGAGAATCAAAGGAACCAACCTTTTTAGGAGACCTGAGGTGTGTCTGGGTATGGAGAGATCAGAGATCAACTTTTTCTGAGGCTGGCATTGAACTCACGGTCCTTCTGCCTCAGCTTCCCTGACCACTGGGATTACAGGTGTGTGCCCCTGCGCCCAGCTAGCGTGTATTCTCTTTTTACCTTGCAGTCTGGCTCACTATGTTGATGCATGTATTAGTGGTCCATTCCTTTCTAGTGATGAATAATATCCCTTTATGTAAAATATTACTGAACTTTGTTTAATCATCTATTATTGACCATTTGGGTTATTTCTATTTTTTTCCTATTATAAATAAAAGCTACTCTGAATGTTTTTGTATAATTTTTTTTGCGGGGAGCACTTCTGGGTATTAAAACCAGCACTTTACCACTAAGTAATATCTCTTGTCCCTTTTATCTTTTTATTTTGAAACAGGGTCTTGCTAAGTTACTGAGGTTTCCTCAAATTTGCGATTCTCGTCCTCAGGCTCCTGGGTCTCTGTGATTGCAATCATGCGCAGTTCCTGTATAGCTTTTTTTTTTTTTTAAGTACATTGTGTTCTTTTTTTCCTTTTCTTTTTAGGTCAACACATACTTATAGACATTTATGAGGAACCGTGGGATGTTTTGATTCATATATATATATATATATATATATATATATATATATATATATTATATAATGATCTAGCCACTTTAATTAGCATATTTATCCCCTTAAATTTTGTCATTTCTTTAAAGTACATTTGAATTCCTCTCTTCTCTTTTGACATATATAGTGAATTATTTCACCTTTTTGTCCCATAGAACTCTTGAATTTATTCTCCCTGTCTAGTAAAGTTGTACCCACTCATTATTGTCTCACTGTCTTCCCCCTACACTCCACACCCCACTCTCCCCTATCTCTGGGAACCACTATTCTACTTCTAATTTCTCTGATATCAAATTTTTAGATTCTATGTTTGAGTGAGGTCTTATAGTGTTTCTCTTTCTGTACCTGGTTTATTTCACTCAATATCCTGTAGGTTTATCCAAATTGTTACAAATGGCAGAATTTCAAGTTTTTCATGGCTGAATAGTATTCCATTGTATACATGCGGCAGATTTTCTTTATCCATTTGTCCACTGATGAACAATTAGATTGATTCCATATCTTGGCTTTTGTGAGTAGTACCACAATGAACATGGCAGTTCAGGTTGAGTGTACATTTTCATTTCTCATGGGTAAATACCGAGAAGAAGTTACCAAAGTGTTTTCAAAGTAGTTGCACCATTTTAATATCAGTTAAAATCTGTTATTGGAACAGAGAAGGCTGAAGTAATGATGATTATGAAGGACAGTGATTCTCAATACAAAGCAATTTTTAAATGATTCAAAAGGGCTCAAATGAATTAGAGTATAAATAGAAAATAGAGTATAAATAGAGAACAGGTTACTTTAGCTACATTGATTTACAAAAATTATTAAAAATAATTGTTACATGATTAGAAAGATAAAATATAATAATAACAGATATTTTATTTTGTGTAGACTCATTGGTTAAATGATAATAAACTATCTCACCATAATAAAAAAATACTTTATTTTAAATTTTTAAACTGTATTTGCACCATGAGTGTTCATTCAAGAAAAAAATTCTATTTGGAATTTTTCACAATTATGAGAAATACTTAAGAGCAGAGTATAAGTTTGCTACTTCAAATATTCCAGAGGATGAAAACATCCCCAATTATATACATTTTCAGACACAATAACAAATATAAAAACTATGAAGAAGAGGAGAAAATATCAGAGTAACTATTTTTCTCTTCCACTTATCTCAGATAAATGTCTATTTAAGACAGAGACGTACTGCAGTGACTATAGGAGCTATTATCAGCTGACAGTGTGTGGAAAATTGAGACTCTTCATTCAATTTTAGAATTTTAACTTTTTACTGCCATTTCAGTAAGAGTATATAGATATGCTTTCATATAGAAAGTTATCTTTATGATCTGATATTCAGTACAATATCAATTTTATTCCCGTGTGTTTGTGTGCTGTGTTCAAAACACCTCTGAAATCATAGGAGCATAGAGGAATAAAAGGTTTTAAAAGAGTCTGTGCCAGGCTTGGTGGCCCATACCTGTAATCTCAGTAAGTTGGGAGGCTGAGGCAGGAGTATAGCAAGCTGGAGGCCAGCGTGGACAATTTAAAGAGACTTTATCTCAGCATGAAAATAACCAGGAGTTGGGGTTGTTGGTTCAGTGGTAGAGTGCTTACCTAGCATGTGTGAGGCACTGGGTTTGATCCTCAGCAACACATAAAATAAATAATAAAATGAAGCAAAGGTAGTGTGTCCATCTACAACTAAGGAAAAAAAATAAGAAAAGAATATAAGATTATATATAAGAATATAAGAAAAAAAAAAAAAAAAACAGGACTGAGGATGTAGCTCAGTAACAAAGTGCCCTGGGTTCAACCACCAGTTCCAAAAAGGGGAAAAAAGTGTTTGTGAGAAAGTTTCTTTTAGTGACACTGTAATCTTGCCACCAGTTCATGGGCCACACTGTCAACCAAATTCTCAGCAGGCTTTCCTTACCACATTTCCCCAGAATTCTAACCCTGGTCTCTCTCAAAATCCATGGGAATAGAATGGTCAGTTTACTTTGGTTTGAGCCTAAATGAACTCTTTAAAGACTCTCTTTAAAGCAATCCATTAAAAATCCTCCCACCCTGGAAGTTTTCTGCCAAGACTAACTCAAAACCACAGAAGCTGAGGGTTGGTCCCAAACTGGAACCTGTGTGGGCCTTGAACTCAGCAAAAAGCCATCTTTAACCGAAACTCAGAATATTAAACATAAGAACACAAAGTGATTTCCCATACCCATGAGAATTGGGGACAAAACCATGAAAGTACAAGGGAATTCCCCAAATGAAAATTTAAAAAAAAATTTTTTTTTTCAAGTGGAATGAAAGAATCTCAGTGATCTCTAGAGAAGGGTTGGGTCTTGGACAGGGCAGAAATCTGACCCTGCCATGGAGTCATTTTGTGATCTGGACTTAGCTACATAGTCTCTTCATGTTTACTCTGTTTCCTAATAAAGTAAGCAATTATGTTGGTGACTAATCCTTTATCCATTAGCTATATGTTTATATTAGGAAAAAGTTCACTGCTTTACTCTTAGAGTTAGCACTGGTAATAACGGCTCCCACTATGAGCACTTAAACTGTGCACTGTGAAAAAAAATTTATGAAATTTTCAATAAATATTTAATATTATTATCATGCAAGTGATTAATCACTGATTCATTAGCCCCATTTTCTTACAGGCAGTTGAGACTTAGAGGATACAAGTGAGTTTGCCTAGTTAACACAGCCATTAAAACAGCAGAGCCAAAGTCGTTTATTCTAAAATCTGAGCTCCATTGCCTTTCTACAAACTTGAAACTCACCACAAGCTCCTAAATTTAAGGGAGCATTCTAGGGGCACACATTCCTTGATGTCAAAGGCAGAGGAAACACTCGCCCTTCCAGCTGCTTTGAGGTTTTGTTATTCCCACTGAGTTGGTGGCCAAAGGCTCATGGTCACAGGCTGAGACTGAACCTCATTGTAAACTGGAACAATGTCCTGTATCATCTACCTCAAAGGAATATTGTGAGACAGTAATGAAATGATGTGTGTGAAAGAGCTCTGGAAATTGTGTAGCAATTTCTTCACAAATGTAACACATCAAGGGGTTTCCCCATGCCACCCCATTCCTTACTAATAGTACAGGACCCTTACTGGTTCCTTGGACTGGGCTAAGTATATCACACAGTCCTGTTCATTCAGTTGTCTTCATGATTTCATGAAGTGGCAAGTAGCCCCATCTTAAAGATGAGGAACTGGATTCCAGTTTTTAATTTACCCTAACTTGGGTAGTCAGTATGTAACCAAGCTGAACCTTTATCCATGTATATCTGAATAGAAAGAGGGGTCATTAATCACAGATGGATAAACAGCTATAGAAATATAGATATTTAAGTGTGTGTCTATATGTAAATGTCAGTATATACATATACTATATACATATATATTTGAAATTCATTTTGTCAGCCCAAGGTTTAGAGAAAGCTGCTACTAAAGTAGGAGCTACTTTAGGGCTAGAATCTGTGAGTCTTTAGGAATAGGTCAAATTGGCCTGTTGTTTCTTTATCTGTGTTATTAAATTGTAGCTTTATCAAGATGCATGAAAAAATATTAATTTCTTGAGTCCTTGTCAGACTATTGAAACAAAATCTCTGGAGAGTTGTCCACAGATACGTATTTCAAAAACAAGTTCTGGGACTGGGGTTGTGGTTCAGTGGTAGAGTGCTTGCCTCGCATGTGTGAGGCCCTGGGTTCGATCCTCAGCACCACAATAAAATAAATAAAAATAAATAAATGAAAATATTTTAAAAAGTTGTTGGAAAAAAAGAATGCCATGAAACCCATCTCAAAGGTCCTATTTTTAAAAAATAAATAAATAAAAACAAGTTCTGCAAGTGATTTTATTGAAATTAGAACTTGAAATCCATTGCTAAAGGTAGTAGGCACTCTGCCTCTAAACATGGATTTTTCTATTGTCATTAAAGTTTCTCTTATACTCTGAGGAAAAATATAACTTTTCAGGGACTGTGATGTTTTTATTTCATAAAATGAATTGTGAAGAATTACATTAACATAGCTATGCTGTGTAAAATCTCCCAGCCAGCCAGGCATTCATAGACATATTTTGTACACTTGGAGGTCACCAACTTTATTCTCAATTAAATAATTAAAAGAAAACTTATAATTGGTCACAAAATTAATTTCATCCAGGTAAGGAAACATTAACTAGTTACATGCAGGGGTCCTTTGCTTGTGAATAGAGTCTTCTGTAAATAAATTTTAAGGTTGAACCATTGAATCTACCTGAGCAATTAAACAAGTTTTTAGAAGCAAAACGCTACCTATTTGAGTTTCTGAAATAATTTCTAATATATAAGAGGGAAAATTACTGTTCCTTAGCTGATTGACATATTTTGTCTGTATTTAAAACATTATAGAGATGTCTGCACACCATGGATTAAACTTTGATTATTACTAAGTCTTTCCACAAGAATATGAAAGTGGTTCATTTTAAAAAAGATGTCTCAATGGAGTTGTTTTCCTCCTCTCCTGAAGAGCTACTTAAAGAAAGATGTATTTTGTCTTGAGAATACCTTTCAATATTGTCAAAAATATTAGAGTAGTAATATACTTACTAATAGAAACTATTGTTTTACTAAGTAAATAATAGGATTAGGGGATATTTTAAAATGAACCCAGTATTTATTATAAGTAGGTATGGTAAGGGACACAGACACAAAATGACTGTCATGAATACGGAAGTTTATACTGAAAGATCTTTAGAAACAGAGCTGTGCTGGGCAGCTGCATGGTTAGTTAAAGGCAGAGGAAATGTGGAAAACTTAGACAAGAACCTTTATTGTGGTTTCCTTAAGAAAGGATTTAAAAATAGCATACTATAGGGACATAGCCATATCAATGTTTATAGCAGCACAATTCAAAAAAGCTAAACTGTGGAACCAACCTAGATGCCCTTCAATAGATGAATGGATAAAAATAATGTAGAATATATACACAATGGATATCACTCAGAAATAAAAGAGAATAAAATCATGGCACTTACAGGTAAGTGGATGGAGTCAGAGAAGATAGTGCTAAGTGAAGTTAGCCAATTCCAAAAACCCAAATGCCAAATGTTTTCTCTGATATAAGGAGGCTGATTCATAGTGGGATAGGGAAAGGGAGCATGGTGGGGGAATAGACAAAGTCTAGATAGGGCAGAGGGGTGGGCGGGGAAGGGAGGAGGCAGGGGGTTATAAATGATGGTGGGATGTGATGAACATCATTATCCAAGTACATGTATGAAGACATGGATTGGTGTGAATATGCTTTGTATACAACCAGAGATATGAAAAATTGTGCTCTATATGTGTAATAAGAATCGTAATGCATTCCGCTGTCATATATAAATAAAAAAGAAAAGGAAAGCAAGGCAAGACAGGCAGGGTAAGCAGGTGTAGGAATGGCTAATCTGAACAATTTCAGTGGGCTCTGAGGTATAGGATTGTTCTAGAGGTCTGGCACCTGGCCCTAGGTGATTAGGGAAGGGGAATAGGGTAAGCACCTGGTTAAGAAGGTGGTTAAGCACATGGGCTTTGGAGTGCCTGGCTTGAATACAAAGCTGTGTTTCCTGAGGAGTGAGTTGTTTCCAATCTCTGGGAATTAGCCTACCCTGGTAAAGGCAGTCCCTTCAGCGTCAGCAAGTTCCCAAGATGTCAAAGCCGCAGTTTAGGGCAGGCCCAAGTTGCTATTAGTTAAGCTCCCTGGCCAAAATTTCTAGCCAGCTATGTTTTTAGTACATAGTGAAAGTCATAAACACCCTGATTCAGCAAATGTATTCAAAGTCATAAACATTTGCTTGTGAGCAGGTGCCCAATTATATAACCTGTTGACAATGTGCCTGCTTTGTTTGGCCTGCATATAAAAAGGCCTAAGGAAAGGCTCAGGGGGCTGCTGCTGCCTCTGAATAAAGTATGTCTACTATCCCAACTGTGACTCTCATCTTCTTTCACCTTTTGCTATCCTGAACCTGTTTCCCAGGAATTGAGCCCCTACAGGACACTCAGAAAATACAGAAACTAAAAATACAGTTAATACAGGGGAAGGTTTTTTTTTTTTTTTTTTTAATTACTATCACTAAAAAACAAGGCACAAACTTGCATAAATTGTACTTTTTGCATGTGTGGATGTGGTTTCTTACAAACCAGCTCTATTCTGATGTAACATATTAATGTTCTATCACTTCTCTAAGAGTTAAAGAGCATTCTAAAATAGCAGCTTTAAATACTTAATAGACTCAATATTATCATGACACTTTTAATGTTGAGGGAGAAAGCATTAAACTCTGTAGCAACATTTGGCATCCAAGTCCCTGTGTGGCCAAAGAGAAGTGTAACTGCTTTTCCTCCCTGGAACACCAACCACTGGAATGGCTTGAGTCAGGGATGGAGGAACTCTTAAGTGTCAATCGGAACAAGAGCTGCATCTCAACGTTTGCCAATGTAGTCCTGGGGATGAGGGTTTAGCTGAGGTTTTGTTGCTTTCTTTTTTTCTTTTTTTTCTTAGTTGTTCAAAACATTACAAAGCTCTTGACATATCATATTTCATACATTTGATTTTGTTGCTTTCTTGATGAAAGAGATACATTTGCACACAGATCTAAAGCTATCTGAAGAACTCCTGAGAAAAGGATGGCGGTAGGGTAAGGAGTGATCACAGGGTAAGGAATGATCCTTCCTCCAGACACTGGAGGGGCAGTCACAGAATGCCTAGAGGGAAAGTTCTTTGAGCACAGAATTATCTCATTTTCCAAATGGCCTCATCTGGTCAGATCAGTGGTTTTCCATTTAGCTTCCTGAGATACCTAGGGTGATTTTATGTTTTTTTTGGAAGTCTGGCTTCTAGAACCGCAGAAGCTTTTGTGAGTGACTGGAAGGCTTCAAGACGAAAGGTAGCGCTGGTATGGCAAGGAATGTTTTAGCATTGGTAGTCTATACAAGGTTACCCTTCAACTTTTTAATATTTTAAACAACAACAAGGAAATTGAGTATTCCCGAGGAGAGTGTATTAGCTAGGACTTTTGAAGCTCATAAGTGACAGAATTTCAATGCAGGCTTGCTTAGGTAAAACACAAAATCTTAGAAGCCTGCTGGCTTTGGACACAGCCAGACGTGGAGGCTGGAGTTACTCCTATCCACGTCTCCCACTACCTGCTGGAGGATGCCAAGCTCTGGGGGGTGAAGGCACTTGCCGGAAGTCCTAAGGCACTCTTGGCATTGGGATGGCCTCCCCTACAGGTTCTTCTGGGCACACAACAGGGTAGAACTCTGACAGTTGACCAGAGGAGTTAAACACTTCTTGGTAGACCTTGGGATCCTGGAACTCAACCAGGGATCCCCAACTTCCACCTGCTTTTCAGTTAATAAGTATTAATGGGTCATCTAATTTGTGGGATTCACTGAGGATATGGTACTGTGCAAATGAGGGAAAGTGCCCCCAAGTTGCTCCAAGGCTCATAAAGACCATATTAGATATTAAAATGAAGAGAATGCATCTTGACCTTGGCAAAGAGCCAAAAGTGATTCTAAGGGCACAGAGTGGCTAGATGACCTTTCATGGTAGGCACTCCCTGAGCGTGGCAATGACGGTGGGAAGAGGATAACGTCTCTTGGCACAAGTCTGCTCTCCAGGTGGAACTTTACCCCTTTGTGAATGACCCTGACTTCTCTACTGTTAAAACACATTGGTGTTCACAAGCCCAATAGAGATCTCTGGATTTTGTAAAGACATTCTCTAACTAGTTTTTTTTTTTTTTTTTGCTATTTTATTTTGTTGTTATGAAATGGTCTATTTAACAGTTGATTAAAAAAATAACTCAGTTTATGAAAGGTCATTCAAAGAAATTGATATTCTAATTTAATAACTCAATCCGTACTTCTACAGACTTTTCAAAGAGTTTGGAGATAGGTGGGTGACAATGATTCATAATTTTGAAGCTGGCATTTTTCAGAAGCATTCTCTTGAGAGAAATGATGGATAATAGGTGTGACCACAAGACAAGATGTGCCCATACCAAATGATGAATATCAATGGCATGACTTTTCAAAAAAAATCTTAGGAATGCTTATAATTAGTTTTAAGGAATTTTGAGCCATGCAATTGTTATAGTCACTTCACATAATCACCTCTCTAGGCTTTGGTTTGCTCATCAGCAAAATAAAGTCATTGCCTAGATGCCCCTGATTCTAAGGTGACTTCAGGGGTGTAATGGTGTGTAGTTTTAGTTTAAAGTCATAAAATCACATTTTCTACTTGTTTATACATCACTTTAGGCCAGTAGTTCTCAACCAAGGATTATTTTGTCCTTCGGAGGACACTTAACAATGTCTGGAGGTGTTTTTGGTTGTTACGATTGGCAGGAGGAGGGTGTGGGAAGGTGGATCTATTGGGCAGAATCCCCAGATGCTCTTTCATGTATCACAGGGCAGAACCCTACAAGAAAGAATTAGCCAGCCCAATAATATCTAGGTTGGGGAGCCCTAATTTAGAAAAATCACCTGAATTTTTATGTTGCTTGGCCTCTCTACTAGTTAAATGAAAGTTTTGTTTGTTTTAGCTAGTAGATGAGCTGTGAATGCACAAGAAGTGACAAAGTGTGGTGACATTTGTGGTCATCGATCCAGATTTTGCCTTTGCAGGGAGGACAGCGAGAGGGAAGTCTGCAAGGGGGCAGAGCTGGCTGGGTCACAGCAATGGGGGTGAGGAGACGGTGACATATCACCAACTGGGAGTTGTTGTGAAGAGTGAAATGCTGCTGACAATATCATTACTATTGTCCTTTTCTTTTCTCTTTTTCCTGTGACCTTGACGATGGACCTTCATGGAAAGCACAGGGGGCACTAATGTCTGGGCTGAGACCTTGAGCTTTAAAGATAGACAGATGGAAGTTTGAATCTTGCTTTACCTCTTGGCTGTCTGTGACTTCACTTTTCTGGAACTGCTTCATCATTAATCTGGGTACAATATTCTACTTCATAAAGCTGTCCTGAAGACTCAAAATGGTATTTCACATTAAACACATGATCACAGAATAAACAGGAGCATTGCTCATTACCATGTCATTGTTACCTGCGGTCTGTATGGTATAGTCACTGTAAGCATCTTTGCCCTTTACTTTTCTATCACCTACCTCTTTCTCTAGCAGGTCAAACTTTCATTATTGCTCAAACAAGTTGAGTATGTCAGTACCTGTTTTCTATTTTATTTCTCCCTTCTATTACAGCCAGTGAAATTTTCACTAGCTTCGGATACAGATAAGAAAGTTTCAAACAAAATTTCACAAGCTATGGAACAAAAATCCCTTCTTCTCTACAAAAAAGGGAAGTTGTTGACTTTTGGCTGTAGAATGTCACTGCCCAAAAGGACTGTAGGGTTCAGGGATCCCCTACTTAGTCGTGAATCAGAATCTCTTGGGGAACTTTTTAAAACACAGAATCTGGAACGTCATCCCAGCTCTGCTGAATCAGAAATCTTTGGGATGAGGCCTAGAAGGAGGCATTTTCTAAGAGATTTTTAGGCCGATGAGAGATGCGGCCAGGTTTGAAGACCATCGACCAGAACTTTATCAGAGAGCCTCTTCAACCTGGAGCATTTAAAAAATACAGGCACAGGGCACCTCACAAGACTAAGGACAGGATCTCCTGGAGAGGTGGCCTAAGTCATCATAGTTGACTCTACTGCAGACCTGAGCTTAGACGGGAGAGGCTGATCATCTCTGAGTCTTAAATGAGAGATTCTAAATGATCTGCTTAAGTTCACAAAATACGGCATCATTCATTATTTGTTCAAAATATTTGCTGCTCCTCCTGCCCTTATCTAGAGCCCCTCTCCATGACCGGAGGGTATGTATTGTGCCATCTGTGTGGCCCTGTAACTTGCGTTGGCTGCTCAGTATGTGTGCATCAGGCCCGTGTCACTGCCAACCCAGAGGCATTAAGGGTTTCTCATCTGTCCATTAGTTTTCTCTCATCATTGGACTAGCATGTCCCCAGTAGCAATTGCTTCTTCAGCCTGGATCCCAGAATGAAAAGGACTTGGACTTCAGCTGCAACCAACCTGCCACGATCATTCCTGTGAGCATAAGGTAAGCTTGTGTTGACTTAATCTCCTGAAATTTGTGTCTGGATAAAACCCTGGGTAATAAATGGAAAAATGAGAGTCAGAATCCAGGTCTTCCCCCTCATGCCCTGCTTTTTCTATAATATCACTCAGCAAGAGAGCAAGATCACTGAATTGGTCTTAGGTGGGGAGAGGATCATTCTCTCATTGTTGGAGCTGATACCGGGGAAGGTGATTTCACTATACTCAGCTGAAATCTAGAATAACGATCTCAAGATTTTTGTAGCTCCCCAATTATATTATTCTTTGACATTCTCATAGAATAATATAATTATTCTGTTAAAATGGTTTGTTACCTCTATTGTGGTGCTATTTGTGGAGTGATAGAGTTGAGACCCATCAATAACTTTAATCTGTATCTAATATTCCTTCTATGAAAAGGAAGCTTGCTAAGTTCCAGGTTAAAAAGGAAAAAAAAAAAGGCAAACTTTGGAAACAAGCTCTTGCTTTTGGAAAAAACTTAAAAGATTCAGATGTTTGGTATTATATACATTTTGAAAGGGTGATTGTGATTCACATTTAACCCACAGGGGGGCAACACAAATCAACACAGCACTTCACGGGGTTTTCTTGTGTAAACCTGTTTATTATCTATTTTTTTCTTAGCCTTGTTTTCTTCTTCCTCAAATCTAGGTTTCTTGCATTTAAAAGCTCATGTTACAGCTGCTCTATAAAGATATTTGTAGTCTATTCCAGTTCTTCTAAACCCTTCCTTATTATTCACATTTTGAGGTCTACAACAGGTTAGAATTCCTATTTCATTTTCAGAGATTTTTAGGTGGTTTCCCCAAACTCATTATTTTGCGGCATAAACATCTGAAACAAGGAGAGATAAGGTAATTTAAATCAGGAGCAGAAATAGTGACAATTCCAAGTTTAAAAACAAGGGGTTTCGCCTTTTAAAACATCAGATTGGAAAGATGTGAATAATTATCTCTAATAAAATGTAAAATAGCAATAATAGCAATCTATATTGACGGCCTGCTCCAGGTCAGACTTTTATTGTACTGGATTCTATTCAATTCTTGCCACAGCAGCCTGGGAAGCTGTACATCTCCTCACTGTTTGGGATGAGGAAACAGAGCCTCAGAGATATTAGTCTATCATAAATTCCACGTGATGACTTTAGTGGGAAGAACTGCCATCTAATCCTAAGTCCCTCAAATGCCAAGTCTCCCTCTGCACCCCTGCTTTTCTCACATTTAGCTTTGAAATGAGCTTCTACTCTGGCTATCATATTTACCATCTCAAGTTTCTTCCTCAATTACATATTTTATTTCCAAGATAAATATTTATTCCCACAAACTTCTATCTTCACAGGAAGCACAAAGTTAAAAGTCACATAATTGCCACAAAAGCTTCTGGTGATCTTCCTACAGGAAAGGGAAGTTGTGGTTTGCAAGAAGCACAAGCAGGAGTTTGTGGACCGTTGGACCACAGGAGGGTGGGTAAGCCACTGGAGCGGCAGAGAACACAAATCCACATTTGAAATCCCTTCATAAGAGAGCATAATTAATGGAATAATCTGGGTTCATTAAATCGTCTGCAACTCTATAAATGGCCTCATTTATTCAACTGTTAGAATCCGTGCAAACATCTAACCACTAGATGGCACTGTTGCTTAGGAAATAGAACTGGTCAGTCTCCTGCTAACTCGGTGTTTCTGATGAATGATTCTGTCCTGGTCTCTGAAGTTTACCTTTGACAGCTGTAAGTGATATAAGTGATATAAAAGAAGTAAAATTCATGGCTCCTGCCCACAAGAAACTTGTGTTTTCCCCAAGCAAGATAAATCTGTATGAGCAGTAATAGCACATCACTAGAGTGCCTTAATTTATGACAAGTTGCATAAAGTTTCTCTCTAAGGTCTCAGAGAGAAAAACACATTTAAACTGCAGTGACTATAGAATCTTCAACAGATTGAGACTTGTTTGATGTTTTAATGAAGAAGTAAGAGTAGGGTAGGAAAAGATCAAATTCATGTAAGAAGGAGGCATGACCTTAGGATAGAGGTGGATATAAATGTAGTTTGGATGAAGTGGAAGACATATCTAAGAGTGGGAGGCATTGTAGAGGACCACAAAAGTCAGGAGAACCTTCAAACTAACCTTCTATGCTGGATTTGTTTATAGAAGTGTTTGAGAACATCGATGTGATTGAAATTGCACTTCAGGATGATTAACTGTTAGTGGCAGATGGAAGGGTCTTGGAGATGGAATCATAATAGGGAGAACCTGTCTGGCTAAAGAAAGATCAGCTGTAGTGTCCAAGTGACACTGTTGCAGCAGAGATATAACTCTGGTTCAAAGTTCTCTAGCTGACAGTCTCATGCTCCTGGAGGAAGGAATTTTAGAACCTATTGGCTTAAAACTAATTAATGGTATTAATTAGGCTTTATGTGTTTCAGTTAGCAAATTAAGAGCTTTTCACTTAATGTTCTGTTAATCATCATTTTAACTCTCAATAAAAGTTGACGTACTTGGAAAAAAAAAAAAAACTCATTGATGGCTCTTTATTGTTCTCAGGACAAGGACCTCCAGATTGCCAGGTGCCACATTTCCAAGCACCTTGTTTGTTGTGCCCTCTCTCCTGTTTTCAGTTCTTTGAGTTCACGGTGCCACCCCCTGCTTCCCGATCCTTGCTCATGTTATCCTCTGTCTAGAAATCTCCTCACTCTCTCCTCTCTCCCTGTGACCCCAGACGAACTCACACTCTGTCCCTTCCGCAGGGAAGCCCTTCCTATGTATATGCCAGCTTCTTTATAATGTGCTCTATTAACCCGTTTTGCCACTATAATGAAATATTTGGAGTAGGATGCTCTTTTAGTCAGCTTTTGCATTGCTATGAACAAAATAACCCTCAAGAACTTTGAGGAGGAAAAGTATATTTGGGGTTTCCAGTTTCAGGGGTCTCAGTCCGTAGATGGCTGACCCTTGGTGAGTTAGCACATCATGGGGGAAGCCCAGCAGAGGAAAGCTGCTCAGCTTATGATGGGGTCAGGAAGCAGAGAGGAGGGTAAAGAGCTGCAGAGAAGATGTGCCTTTGGGGGAGCACTCCTCCAGTGACCTGCCTCCTCCAGCCGTGCCCCATCTGCTTACAGTTACTTATACCCAGTGACTCAAACTAAATTGGACTGATTAGGTAATGGCTTTCTTCATCTGATCATTTTACCTCGGAATATTCCTGCATTAACAGGAGATCTCGTGGGACACCTCATATTCAAACCACAACAGCTACTTATGGAGAAAAAAAGTAGCTTTTAGCTCCCAGTTTTGGAGTTCGAGGACACGGAGCTGGCATTGGCTCAGCTCTGGTGAGGGCCCTCTTGCCTCGGTCACATCGTGGCAAGATGGCAGTGGTGGGAACACATGCTTGAGGGAGTGATCACAGCTCAAGCAGAGGAAGTCAGAGAGAGGCTGGGTAGAGCCAGGTCAGGCGTTCATGACAACCTTCTCTCAAGAACTACCCAGGGCTGTTGGGGAGAGGGGAGGACCCTTAGTTCACCAAAGGACCTCCCACTGGGTTCCACCTGGTAAAGTTCCACATCAACTGCTACTCTACTGACCAAAGATGCAACTCCTGAAACCTGAAGGGGCAGCAAATGTAAGTCACAGCATTCTCATAGAATCAGGTGCTTTTCTTTCATAGGACTTAACCCTTTTCAATGTTATCTATATTTAGGTGATCAATTAACCTCTATCACTCCTACTACATCTTCTGTGGTAACAGGGTTCACATTCGTATTTGCTCTCCATTGCTTCTTTCTCATCACTATGAGAGACAGAAGAGAATCATTGTTTTTCTACTCTGTGTCTCTGATGATCCATTGAAGAGGAGAGGAGATGGTGAAGTAGCTGAAAACTCAAAGGAAAATAACTCTAGCTGAGAGGGTTCCTGTCATGTTAATGTTGCTCCAAGTTGCCCAAGAGAAGCACCTATGTGTTCATTAGCAGAATGCGCAGCGCTGAGCTACTCCCATTCTGGTCCTTGTAGGAGGTGAAACAGTAGCGTCTTACAGTCAGTTACAATTAAATGTCATGGAGTTACGATTGTCATACCTGGATAATTGAAGCTGAAGGAATTCAAGCTAGTCTGAGGATATTTCCCCACACAAAAAAGAACCTTTCTTGAAATGGCTCTGTAAAATCATCAGAGGTTCTTGGTCAAAGCTCATGGACATATAGAAAAAGAAGTCCCTATGGCAGCCTGAAATACTCTTTCAGTTGTAGGGATCGGATTCATGTCTTTGGGTGAAATTTCTAGTTAAGTCTTTGCTGTAGACTATGAATGTGTTGTTTGCTATGTGGCCAAGATAGCACAAAAAGAATTTTGTACAGTGATGATAGCATCTCCCTATACCCTGCCTACTGTTTGGGTTGAACTCATGTTGAATCTTGTGAACAACATTCCTTTCTTGTCTTTGTGCTGGTAACCACCTTCTAGTGAGCAATGAGTCAATTGAAGATCTCATGCAGCTAATAGTGTGACTACATCAGCACAGACAATGTAGTTATGAGAAATGGCTCTTTTTGCATTTTCATGTTTAGAGTTATGTTATATGTTTCAAAAATAATCAAAAAACTATTGTTCCAGTTCCATGTTCTACCACAGGCTCTTTTAAAACATTGTCATATTTCCGCAGGGCATGAGGTCTTTCCTCCCCCACTTGAAATTGGGTGGCATTTTGTGGCCATCTAAACAAACAGAATGTGGTGAAAGTGTCATTTCATGACATACAAAGCTAAGTCAAAATGTATTATGGCTCTTACCTGGTTTACTCTTTCTCAGGATGCTCACCCTTGGAACCCAGCCACCATGATGTGAGGAAGCCCAAGCTACATGGACAGGCCAGAAGAAGATTTATCAGCTACAGATCAACTAAGGTCTCAGGGTGTTGCCAATATCAGCTCACATGTATAGGGTTTTCAGTGGATTCTTACCCCCAGCCTTAAAGCTATCCCAGATGATGCCAACCAAAGCATAGATGATCTAGTTTACCAAGTTGTGTCCAAATTTCAGGTTCATGAGCAAAATCACTATTATTATGGGGCATTAAGCTTTTGAGTCACTTGTAGATAGTCGGAAAAACAGAGAGAAAAACCTTTCCATTTTGGCTTGCCTTTGTGCTTTTATTGATGCTTTCTACCTTGGGACCGAAATACCCTTCTTGTTTCTTTTCATTCTTTCCCTATCTAACTTTCTTGCTTAGCCTTTATAAATCAACTCAGGTGTGGATCTGTGAAAGAAGTCTTTCATAATTATGAGTTCAATGCCCCTCCTTTGTGTGTAAGCCTCAATCACAGTCTTCAGCCAAGTCAGCTGCCAGGACCCACCTAGATGCTTGATCTGCTCCAGTCAGTGAAATCATCTTGTATCATTAGTCTTTGTAAACCAGAGGCTAATGTAGTGCCTGGTTCTACCACCTACTTACCTTTGGGAACTGTACTAGTAAGTCTCTAAGACTCCCTTTCCTTATCTGTGAAAGGAGATAAGAGTGCCAACTCATGGTGTTGTAAGAGGATAAAGTCATCTAAAGTGCTGGTACATAGTAAATGCTGCATAAATTTAGCTATTACAGTTACTAGAGCAACCTCAAAATAGAAGAAAACACTCAGCATTCCCAAAAGCAAATTTAGCAAATACTATTTTGAGATACATGCCAGAGTTCTTGCCTTGCTTTCCTGCTCCCCTGCTGGGCAGCTGTGAGCTTTATCTTTTCCTCACCATATAATTTTCTTCATGCATTGCTCTGAGAGAGAGGGTAGGCACAGCTTGGAAAGGAGACATCAATTGGCTTGATGAATGATTAACTGATTTAATTCATACCAAAAGCAGAAACCCCAAAAGCCAAATACTTGAGACAGATTATGTGTTTTAAAGTTCAAAAGCTCGGCTATGGTATCAGAATATAAAACTTTGAAGGTAACGAGGTATGGAAATTTTACCAAAATTAACAGAACCTATGGTAGTATAAGAGTTAAATCCTGCCTATCTGTTTCTACCCTCCGAGCCTCCCAAACAGAAAATAATTGATTTGTTCTCATCTTAGGGCTCCATGGTATAGGCAGGGGAAAATAGAAACCTGCCAGAATGCCTTTGATTATCTTGGGGCTAAAACAGCAGACCAGCCATGGAATGATAAAGAACATGAAATAAGATCCCTGAGCACCTCTTCATAAAGCTTGGTGCATCCCAGTAGTGAAAGGACCCAAAGGGGATGGAGGGGGAGGGAGACAAGGAAGGGACAAAGAGAGGGAGAGGGAGGGGGAGAGGGAGAGGGAGGAGAGGGAGAGAGGGAGAGGGAGAGGGAGAAGGATGGGGAGGGGAAGAGAGAGACACAGGGCTCAAGGGTGCAAGCAAATGGACTTGAAGTCATGGAAGACACAAGGAAGACATGGAGTGTGTGTGTGTGTGTGTGTGTGTGTGTGTGTGTGTGTGTGTGTTTGAAGTGATGACTAGGGATCTGCTCAATATTGGGCATTATAAACATCACACTTTCTTTGGCATGGCAAGTGTGGATTTCCAGGTGCAGGTGAATAATTTCAGCATAACCTCTTTGGGCAGAGACTGCCTTTTTCTTCAGTTGCTCCTGAGTTAGAATGGAAGGGGTCTTTTAGCCTTCAACTGAGTTGTCGCCTGCTTCTCCAGATAGAGCTCAGCGGAGCTCCTTTGTAAACTGAGTGGATTTTAGGGCAAACTGTTGACCATTTCCTGTTGATGGGGCTCCCAGCTGCATGAATCCCTAGGATTTGGTTTCCCAGTAGTCAGAACGGCCCCTCCCCATGAAGCTGTAGCTCCAGCTCTCCTGGAGGCCAGAAGAAAGGCCCCTCTCCAGGAGGCATGCTGCCTGGCAGGACTGCAGCTCTCAGCAACATCAGACTTCTTATCACCATCATCTGGAAGAGCACAGGCTGTTCTCAATGATCTTGGCAACAAGCTTTATGAGAAGATTTTGAGCAAGTTGTCTTTTCAGTTACAGCTAAACCACCAGGGTCAGATTCTATTTTGTGCTCAAGATCCGCTGAGGAATACTGTCCCAAAGCCTACAATATCCAGAGAGAAAGCTCTCAAAACTCCAAATCTTGTGCAATTCAGAAGGGAAGCAAATAGGGGAGCAGTTCTATGTGGGGCTGTCGGTCAGAATGCTTAGGTTCTCATCCCAGCTCCAACATTTACTAGATCTAAGAGCACCCAACATGTTGTTTTCTCTTTCTTCAATTATCTTTTCTGTAAAAGAAGCAACAGAGTACTTACCTTGTAGGATTTGGCGATTAAATGAGAAAATGCACCAGAAGCACAGCAGCTGACATTTTGGGAGTTCCCAGTGAATGTTGGTTTTATTATCATTTTATTATTATTATTATTAATGTTGCCAGCATTCATGGAGGCAAAAAATGTTGGCTGGCCACCCTACAGATAGCTCCTGCTGCTCTAATCTTGTAATTAGAGCACTGGTTTTTGTATGTTTTTCTAGGAGCTGCATGTTGATAAATTTTGATTGAATTAACTGCTTATTCATGAGTGGTTGCTCTTTCTTTCTGAACATACAGAGGAATGGCACTTGCCAGCCTGCCTAGGGATAGATGTGGTGTGTGACTCCATGCATCTATGAAAGATGAGGAAGGAAGGCTTCACCATGATACACCAGATGGTGAAGGCTGCAGGAAAGGTCAGTGGGTACCCAACATGTAAAAAGCAAACTCCATGAAACTATCTTCTATAGCATCCTTTTGACACTTTACTTTTATTTTAAGAAATGATTTTAACTATGATTGGTTACTTTCATGAAAATCCATGGAAACTGTTTACTACTACTATTACTACTACTACTACTACTACTACTACTACTACTACTACTACTACTGCTAGTAGGGATTGAACTCAGGGCCTGGTTCATGCTAAGCACAAACTTTACCATTGAATGATACCCCCAGCTCCCCTGGAGATTATTAAAATCTCTTTGAAGAGTGCTTGGAACTATAAAAGCTATACAAGCATTTTTAAGTGAGTAAAAAGGTTTGACTACTGTTGATTTTATTTTTTATTGGTTATTCAAACAAAGTATAATTGTCATTTGCTCTGTTCCTGTGGCTGTTAACTCTATAATAATATGTAGGTTTTAGTCAATGTTTATCTACAAAAAATCTTACACTAAGTAGAGATGTATATTGATTGTTTCTATTAATATTATTAGTTGCATGATATTTAAAGCAACTATATTTAAATTTTATTAAAACCAGGAGAAATCTGTGAATAATCCTTTTTGAATATTTTAGGATTATTCTATATCCAGATTGATTTATGGTATTGCAATCCAATTTCTTTGCTTTGAGTCACTTTTTTTATGTGGGTGCCACTGAAGCAAAAGGCAAACAGCAGGGCCAAAATGTCAGGTTAAATAGCACTGGGGTCAATATGGTGGGTAGTAAAAAGTCAAGTCCAAATTATCCACTTCCTCTTTCCCATATGCGTTCATCTTCTACCCAGTGATGTCTGCTACTCATTTGTCTTTATTCCGTTGTCCAGCAGATGGTAAATGAGTGCCTACTACTCTGTAGGCACTGGAGAAACAGCAGAAAACAAGGGACAAAGCCCTTACCACATGGAGCTTATATCTTTCATGGCAGGAGATGGAAAAAAAAAGCCAACAGCAAATACACACGTTATATTTAGGCAGCCATAGCACTCTGGAGAAAAAGAAGACAAGAGTTGAGAAGCCCGGCAGTGCCTGCATGGGAATTAGAGAAAGCCTCGCTGTATGTGCTCAGGAATCTGAAGGAAGAAAGACAAGATGAATGAAGCAAGACAAATATGTCTTCAGATGGTGAGTGTTGTGCAAATACCCTGAGATGGGAGACTGCTTGCTGGCAGTGGGAATCCTGGCCTTCACACTGGGTGAGATGGGAAGACAATGGGGGTTCCCAGGCAGGGAAATGACGGATCTGAGTGAGTGGCCCTGGGGATTATGACTGCCTGAGACTCAGATCCCTGACCCCTTAGCTGTGTGACTTTGGGCAATTTTTTTTCTCTTCTTTATACCTCTATTTGCTTTCCTGTAAAATGGGATGAACATGGCACCTTCTCCATGAGTTAGAATAAGCATCAAAAGAATTAATATTTACAAAGTGTTTGAGTGGTTCCTGATATGTACTGAATGCTTGGGAGATGTTTGGTACATACACAAGGAAAAGTATTTTGACAATGTCACTTTGACTGTGGCATAGATAATTTATTGTGTGTGTTTGGAGTGGAAGGAGAGTGTTCAAGAAGGAAGCATGAAGTCTGTTGTGAAACAAATCTAATGTGACAAAGATGCTGACTTAGACCCAGCTGGGAATAGCAAAGGTAGTGAGTGGTGATTTAAAGGAAAATTGATGGACTAGAGGTGGGTTGTGAGAGAAAGAGAAGAGTCCAAGTTGACTCCAGAGGTTGCAGATTGAACTATTGGAAGAAGAAACCTGCTGTTCCCAGAGTAGAAATGGCAGGAAGAACAGTGGAGAGGGACTAACCCAAGAAAGATCACATCTGCCAGAAGATCAAGAAAGGACTGCATAGATCCAGAGGGAAGACCCATCTTAGGGTCTAATGGATCTAAAAGGAAAAACTGATTAATGTATTTTTAAGATCATTCAGAGGGAAAGTTGTTTCCTTATTTGTGGACATTGGTCAGATCTAGGGGATTGAAGATACTATAATGATGACATTCAGAAACTGAATGATGGACTGTGAAACACTAAACCAGTGGACTCCTGGGTGTATCTTGAATAATATTTCAGAAATCCTCTGGAATGTGCTGCTCACAGAAAATGAAAGATTTGCAAACCCCTGATCTGTTGATATAGTCAAATAAGATAGGGGGAAAAAGGCAGCATGTACCCACACCACCAAGAACTATATCACAACAGGAAAGGCACTTTTATACTCTCAGTTGCTAAACTTAGAGGAAAATACATCATTTCTAAGGATGAAGCAGAAGTCACACTGAAACAGTTTATATTCACTAACTATAGAATTTTTAGTAAATGAAAATTGTTTAGTTCTGAAGCCTTTGAATCATATATTCAGACATGTCGAGGAAGAGAAAATTTGCTCATTTGAGAAAACACATAAGGATAATAATTGAGGTCAAATTCCTTTGTCAGATCTAGTATTATTTTTGGTTTTCAAGAACATTTAATGTAGCCAGAGATACCCTACCTCATATTAAAGGAAAATTGGTATGAAAGCAATATGTATTTATTTGTAATTTACATAGCTATGTACCTACATAAAAAGACTCCAGGAAAGAAGGATCCTTTGTGATTTTCACATTTGGAACTTGTATTGGTTTGTTCTCTACTTGAGAACAAATTTGAAAACTACTCCTTCAGCTGCAGTTGCCTTCTTGTCCATGTTTCGATGACTTCTACTGCAACTCTCTAATATCACAAAGAGCAAAACCATCCAGAGGAGAATGAGAGAAACTCTCAACATACCTTTGTTTGCTGGGAGCCTGTTATGGTTTAGATGTGGTGTCTGCCAGAAGCTCACATGTGAGACAATACAAGAATGTTCAGAGGAGAAATGATTGAGTTGTAAGAGTCTTAAACCAATCAGTGAATTAATCCCCTGATGGGGATTAACTGAGGGGTACGGCAGTGGTAGAGTGTGGCTGGAGGAGGTGGGAATGGGGCATGGCTTGCGGGTACATTTTTGAATCTGGCAAGTGGAGACTCTCTTTCTGCTTCTTGATCACCATGTGAGCTCTTTCTCTCTGCCACACTCTTTTTTGCCATGTTTAACCTCACGAACAAGCCCCGAGGAATGGAGCTTGCTGTCAATGGATTGAGACCTCTGAAACCATAGCCTCCTCTACAATTGTTTTGGTTGGGTCCTTTAGTCACAACAGTGAAATGGGTGACTAAAACAGAGCCATAACACGAGGTTGGAAGAACTAAAGGCCATCTTCCAATTTCTTACCAGAATAGTGATCAAGCTTGTCTTTCAGCTCAGGAAACTTGCAAGCTACGTAAGCTGCATGAAAAACAAGTACGTGATTACAGCCAGCCCAAATTTGGCCTGGATGGTGTAGGATGATCACCAAAGCAGAGAAGACAGCAGCTTCTATTGATGGCTCATTTTTGCTGTCACCAGGAATCCTGCACAGCATCTTTTTTTCCCTTTACTTTTTTTTTTTTCCTTTTGTGGTACCAAGAACTGAACCCAGGGAATCTCTACTCCTAAGCTCCATCCCCAGCCCTTTTTAATTTTATATCGAGACAGGGCCTCACTTGATCATTGAGGCTGGCCTTGAACTTGTGATCCTTCCTGAGTTGCTGGGATTATGGATGTGTACCACACAATGGACCAATGAATATCTTTGACAGACTTATTGTTGCTATTTTTATTATTATTCATTTGGAAGATCTGGATACAGAACTCAGGGCCTGTGCATTCTAGGTAAATTTACTAACAACCAAGCTATGCCTAACCCTAAAAGACACCTTCTGGACATGAGGGTTCACAATATTCCTAGGAAAAGTTTCACTCAGAGCAGCATGATACCTTTCAATAGACTTTAGTTGTGCTCTTGACTGGAGCAAAGGTGACCACCATGATGTGTTTGAAAACACCATTGTCCACTCAGCCCTATAGTAGCAATACCACCTGTTTCATAGGCACCTGGAAGGGGCAGGTACAAATGGGCAATGGTAGGATGCAATCCAGAACTTACAGCACCCTGGTTCCCCAGCACCACTACGGTTATGAGTGACTTTGTATTCTTTGAACTAAGACCTGCAAGCACTTGGCTTAAGGACATTGTTATCATTCCAGCCAAAAATTAGTTCAAATGCCACTGTGTCAGGTTTATATTCATTTTCTTAATGTAGGTGCTGACTTCCATGATGATTTCTTCCCTATCTGCCTGTAGGGTAGATCAATGGAAATCATTTTGTTTCACACTCAGTGTATAAGCCAGAAAGGCACATGCATGGACTTGCCCATTCTTAGAGATACCAGCTTCAAGTTCAGGGACACCAGTAGCAACAACAGGACAGCACAGCAAGCCTGGGAAGTGCTTGTAATCAAGTTTCTGATAAAGTTTCTGTGTCCTGAAGAATTGATAATAGTCACATAATGCTTACTGATCTTGAAGTCCTGTAGAGTAATGTCGATGGTGACACCACACTCATGCTCAGCTTTCAATTTATCCAAGACCCTGCTGTATTTGAAGGTGCCCTTTTCCACAGTGTCCTCATATTTTATGATGGTTCTTTTGTTGATCTCACCATATTTATAAATCAGACGGCCAGTACAGGTGAACTCACCCCAATCTACATGTTCAATGATAAACATATCGAAATGAGTTTTTCCCTTTTCTATTTTGGCTTTGATTTCATGACACCTGTGTTTTGGTGACAAAAATGCTCTTTATTTCTTTTTCTTCTGTCCCTTTTCTCTCCCATTCTCTGTTCTCTTCTCTTTTCTTCTAAAAAATATTTTAAAGCAAATCCAAGGTATCATGCCACTTTAATTTCTACACATTTCACTATTCCCACTAAAATATTTGAACCTTGTGTAACAATTTTTTCAGACCCAAAGAAATTGGATATATTTATTTGAAAAATTTGATGTTCTTCTCTCTTTATATCTAGCATTAAGTGGCTGGAAAACAAGATCAAATCAATTACAGAAAAGAATAGAAGTTACATTTTCTTTGAATATGTCCTTTTAAGATAAAAACTTCTCAGACATCTCCATATGTAGCAACTTCATAATATAAAGCATATCAGTCTAAGTAACTGATTTATAAGAATTTACTTCTCTTTAATGAAATAGTGATTATACAAGCTAACTTTTTAGTTTGTTTTGAAAGGGAGCTACCTGGAAACCTGTAAGAACATCTTTGACCACTCTACATAATATAGACATGTACTATATTTAAAGAGTTTATAATGGTAAGTTCAGAAACATCAGAGATATTTGGAGCATGTAAACTGGTGGTAGAAGATTATATATGTGACTCTGCATGCACACACACACATATACATGTGTGTGTGTGTGTGTGTGTGTGTGTGTGTGTCTATTTATATCCATTTTGGACTCATTCAACTTTTTGATAGTCGAATCAATGGTAATAATTCTGACTCCAAAATTGAACACACCCACAAAACTTTTCATATTTTTTATTGATCCCCAAAATGCAGCCACATATCCATGGGATAGCCTTCTAGTAGTTATAAACAAAGAATCTTAATCTCACTTTTTGCTTTGCATATGTTTTGAGTCTATGTTAGCTGACTCATATTAGTATCTGTTTTGTCCAGAGTTTAAGTTCAAGGGATATATTTTATCAGTTATGCTAGGGAATGTTTACTTTACAGGAAGGTCACTGGGGCCTCCTCCCACTTGGTACTTACTACTCATTTTCCAATTCAAATGCCTCTCTCCCCTTCTAAACTATAAATCTTTCAAGGGCAGAGACAAAGCCTCATTTAGATGGGTGTCTCCAGTGTCCAAGTTCATGTCTGGACTAAGTAGGCCCTAAATAATTACTTCTTGAATGATGCATATGAGCAAAGTATTGTTCATATTAAATACTCAAGAAAGCTGAAGTCATGTGAATGAGGTTCAGTGAATTGCCCAAACAGTTCATAAGTGGTATAGTGGATGTGACACTCAAGAATGCTTATTCCCAGTCCAATGTCTTTCCAGTGTTTGACCTGTCAGGAGCAAACAATGGGCTGCAGAACATGTCACTGTCAATATGTAAACCTTTGCCAGAGAAAAGATCTCTACAGCTTGGGCCTGACTGAGCAGAGAGAGCATAACTCCACAGAGCCCTGTGATATGAGTCTCAAAGGGGAAGGGAAGCTTGAGTTAGGGACAGGCTTACAAAGAGTAAGACAATACTTATCCCAGGGAAACTCTGAGGCACATTTAGCATAGAATATTGAATAGAATATTGAAAAAAATAGTTTGTGCTCTTTAAAAATTAAAGAGTTTATGGACATGGGATTCTTTGGGCTTCAATATTTTCTTTTTTCATTACTTCAAAAAAGATCTCCTTTGGCTTACTTAGGACACCATTGCAAGCCCAGCTAATTAGTTAACTTGTTGACCCTAGTTGAATATTCTTATTGGCTCACGACTTCCCATCCACTTCCACTTCTGCCACTAATTTCTACAAAAGGTCTCTTTAGTATCTTTTATTCATGACGTGTCTATTTTTCTTCCTATAATTTTTATGAGAGTAATAATCACATTTCCTCCTGTTTTATAAATTAGAATTCTAGGTGTTTGTAAGAATAAAAGATGGACTTTACAGATCCCTTAATCTTTATCAATGTCTTACTCTACTTGATCGACAAGATGGCCACTTCATGAAGAGCAGCGCAGAAGACCTTAGGCATTTAACTAGCTTAGTAGGTGAAATGACCTTTCCAGTCACTGATTCGTTTTTCTCACCCTATTTCCATTTAAATTTTTATAGTGTAGACTTTCTGAAATTTGCCACGTTTCTCAAAATAGAAAGCAAGCCAATAGAAAATGTTTCTCAAAGCTGGGCACCGTGGCACGTGCCTGTAACCCCAGCAGTTTGGGAGGCTGAGGCAGGAGGATTGCAGGTTCAAGGCTAGCTTCAACAACTTAATGAGGCCCTAAGTAATTTAGCAAGAGACCCTGTCTCAAAATAAAAAAATAAAAAATAAAAAACCAGGCTGGGAATGCAGCTCTGTGATTTAATCACCCCAGGGTTCAAGCCCTGGTACAGAAAACAAACAAAACAAACAAAACAAAACAAAAAGAAAGTGTTTCTCAGAAAAGCCAGTGGCTTGGATATGAAGTGTTCTCCAAAGCTCCTATGTAGGTGCAAGGAGAGTCCAAGGTAAAATGATTAGATAATGAGAGCTGTAATCCAGTCCTAGTTTGAATGAACTAATTGGATGGTAACTATAGGCAGGTGGAGTGTTCTGGAGGAGATGAGCCATTGCAGGAGTGTCCTGGAAAGGTTCATCTTCCCAGAGGCCCCTTCCCCTCCCTCTCTTCTAGGTCCTCATGAACTAAGCCACTTTTCTCAGTTAGGCCCTTTGCCATGGTATTTTGCCTCACCTTGGGTCCAAGGCAATAGTCAGCCAGCCATGGGCTGAACAACTTAAACTGTGATCCAAAATAAACTTTTTCTCCTCTTAAGTTTTTCTGGGCAGGTATTTTTGTCACAGAAATGAAAAGTTGAATAACACAGCCAATCCCTGAAGTGAGCAAAATCAATGTAAGCATATTTATTCTGAACAAATGAGCTCACGTTCTGCATGGACAATCTCTATGGAAAAGGTTGAAGAGATATGTTCAGAGAACAGTCTTAGAGGAATTTTAGTAGTTTCCTGTTTGGGGGTTACATGAAGAAAAACTGTATTTTTGTTGATTTTGGTTGAAAAATCTACTTGATTTTAAGGGGTCTTTCGCGTTTCTTGGATAATTCATTTTAAAGTATGACTTAAGAGAGCAGTAGGAAAAAAAGAAAGAAAGCATTAGGAAAATATTGATGAAAGAGAGGTTCACCCTATGCACCCCATCTAACCCTAAGACATTTGTTATACTTCTTATTACCTTTTTAGGTCAATTTCTTAATCTTAGGAAATCGTCTATTGACAGTAAAATTCCTCCCCCAAACAGCAAGCAGTATTTGTGAAATATCTCTTTATGTATGAATATGTTCGTGGCATGGTATTATGAGTGAATTTTGATTTGGGTTCAGACTAAGTCACAGATGGTGCAAGTTTCTAGGGCAGGAAACTTTATTGAAGCTGGGTGGCAAGATTTCATGACATCGCATCTCATGCCACCCTCTTCTAATTTCTGAGATTTCCACTGTTGCCTTCCTGAGGAACATACCATTCTTTCTTTTTTTAAAAATCAGATATTGACAAATTATAAATAGAATGGTAATTGAATTATAATTATGACAAATTATAATTATGTAATTGTAATTTTTATATAATAGGGCACCAAAGCGATACTATGATATATATATATAAGGTGGAATGATGAAATCAAATTGGTAAATATAAATGTCACCTTGGATACTTTTTTTTTGTTGTTGTTGTTGTTTTGTCTAACTGAAACATTGTACCCTTTTACCAGCAGCTTCCTATCCCCTCTACTCCTCAGCCTCTGGTAACCACCATTCTGTTCTCTGATTCTACGTATTTGATTTTTTAGATTCGATATAAGTGAAAACATATGGCAGAACATATCACTTCTTGCTAACAAGTATGGGGGGCTGTGATGTCCTGTAGACACACACAACACACACACACCACAAAATTAAAGGAAAATTTTAAAAACTAAGGGAAACTTCTAAAGCATAAGCTGTTAAGACATTTTTTCAGTGGAAAAAAAATCAAGTATAATCAAAGACTCAAAGCAATTCCAAGGATGTGTCAAGATTCTAAGGTTGGCTGGAAATTAATATTTATTTGTTACTTGGAAGAGTGAAAAATTAAACCATTAAATCAACAGCATAATCTGCAATGTCAGATTAGCTGACCAACACCATGTCAGACAAGGGCATTGAGGAAAAGAACACAGGATATGTGTTCATTTATTTATTTTGGTAAGCCTTAGGCAAGACGGGTGAGAAGGGGTTTCCATGACAGTCTAGAATTTGCAGTTCTATATGGAGAATAACTTCTGGGAGGAGAGACCTGGTGACTCCAAGAAGTAAGTGGGATCACCAATGTGGTCTTTTTTTTTGGGACTGGGCTCGGCTTCATCCTGCAGAGAAGGTAGAGTACAACAAAGTGGGACTGGAGTGTGTTAGCAGAAATCCTTAGAACCACGTAGGGTTCTAGCAACATCACTGCTGTTTTCTAATTGCCAGGCAAATGGAAAAGGAATCTATCATGAAAGAACAATTTGAACACTAATGCAAGTGAAGTGCTGGTGATGGACTGAGGAAGAGGGTTTCCCATGCAGGCTACTGTGAGAATATACTTGAGGAAAGGAGATCTTTGTAGTAATCACAGGGCGTTGACAATATGCTAAGTACTTCTGATTTCTAATGAAATCTTTAAGAGGACCCTGTGAGATGGATCCTATTATTATCTTCATGTAAGAAGGAAATCATGAGGCATAGAGGCACTAACTTTCCTAGGGACTCATAACTGGCAAGTCGAAGGGCCAGGAGTCAATCTAAGGAAGGGCAAAGCAGTTTTAATTAAATATTCTAAAGGGAGAAAATAATATGAGGGGAACTTTTTTATTATTTGTAGTTCTAGAGGGTAGAAGTGGGAACTAATGGGAAGTCAGATGAAAAGGCAGTTTTCAAGACACCATAAGGAAGTGTTTCCTGAACTTTGAAATTAACCAAAGGGGAAAGAACTTGCTTGTGAAGAGCGACCTTCCTATTACTAATCCCATGCAAGAGAAGTTGAGATGGTCAAGTGTTAGAGACACTAGAGGGGATTCAGAGTGGGGATGTTAGGTTAGGGAGCCTTTAAATCCCTATGATTTCAATTTCCATCTTATGAGTTTTACAGTGTCTGGGTTACTGTGTATTTGGGGACCTGAAATGTAAAAATTAATTCTCAGGTAACTGATCTTTCTTAGAGCCAAAATGAAAAGGGAAAATGTATTCTTAATTTGATAAAAATGGAGAAAATTAGTTTATCAAGAGAAATTGAATATAAAGGTCTGTATTTATTTGTTAGACTCAGTCAATGCAGGAAGTATGAGATAGCAGGAATTTTCAAGTGATTTTAAAGTATAAATATTGTTAATTCATTTGCATTTATGTCTTTTTTAGTATACAGGGTTAGTTAGTATACCACTAGTTAGTATACAGGGTCTAGTTTTGACATATATCTAGGGTTCCATGGGCCTGAAAAATATACATAGATAATTTTAGAAAGCTATGTTATTTATCAGACATTTATAACTTAATCCAAATGGAATCAAATATGGTAATGATTAGCACTAATCATTACCATAGTTTATAGCAAGGTGATAAAATGAACTAACAGTTTCCAAGTTGGTTGAGATATTGATTTCTTTAAAATTCACAGTGGCATTGTAGTTTCAGAAGATAGAAGATAAAAGATGCTTCCAATCCTATAATTATTTATGACCTCGATCTGTCCTTTTTTGAATAAGAAACTACCTTTGCCTTCCCTGCAAGATCTGTCTTATTTATTTACACTGAAGGTGTTGTGAAATGAAGACCTATAAAATGAAGGATGGACTAACTTTACAAGATAAAGAAAAAATTCTGTTTGATTTTGTTTGACCGAGAACAATGAAATAGTAAATACATGTTATAGAAATTATATATAGAATAGTAGTGGAGAGTCAACCAGCTATTGCAGAAGTAAAGCAAATAGAATGAAATGAAGGTACAAAGATTGGAAACATAGTTATTGATTATATTTTTGTCAATTAAATATGAAATAAAACATTTTTTGATAAGGTCCCTAAGGAATAGGAGTTCTTGAAATGAATCACAAAAATCCAATGTATCCATGGAGTAAGACTTACTGTTTTAGTTCAATTTAGTGAACTTTTAAAAATCTGCATAAAATCTTGGTCTTGGACTTGAAGACCTAAATTGAGACATAGTTGCCATCTGAAAGAGTTTACCAGCTGGTACTGAATCAATCAAATAAGCCAGTAAGTGTAATAAAAGGCAACACACACATACACACACACACACACACATACAGACACACACACACACACACACTCACAGTAACTGAGGTATAAGCAAAGTTGAGTTCAGAGAAGAGAATGCTCACTTTCTGTTTGGGTAGGAGATAGATAAGGCTTTGTGGAAGAAATGACATTTGGAAGAAAAGGTAGGATGTACAGGTTACAAGAAAAGGGAGGGCGTACCAGGCAGATAAATGATAAAGGGAAGATGAGAGGCAAGTGTGAGTCAGTTCTGAGAATGTGTGCCAGGTGGAGTGGAGAACAGGCATGCAGGGCGGGGGGAGGTGTAAGGACTAGGAGATAACAGCAGAGACACAGGCCAAAGCCAAGCACAGTGTCTCCCGCAGGCCAACACAGGTGCACTTACTTTCACAAGTGACAAAGGGCCATTAAAATGTCTGGAATTGAGGGACAGCAAAATCACAGGGCTGCCTGGTGGTATGTGCATATTGTGTACTTTAAAATCTTAGAGAGTGCCATTCATGTGATGACTCTGTGGATTTCTGTGTTTATTATGACCATGTTACCATCATCTAAGTATTTTGCATAATAACAAAGTTTCCTGAGAGATGGAAGATAAGTGTCTTGAAGATGGACTGGCTTTTTTTTTTTTTTTTTTTTTAATGTAGGCCCAACACTCCAACATGTCAGCTCAGGAACTGACTTCTTTTCTTTTAAAATTTTTAGTTGAACATAATAATTTTATTTATTTATCTTTTTCTGTGGTGCTGAGGATCTATCTTTTTCTGTGGTGCCTCACACATGCTACAGAAGTGCTTTACCTCTGAGCCACAACCCCAGCCTGACTGCCCTTTTGATTTGTACAAATGCACCTTCTGGGACAATGGTTGCCTGTGATGATTTTGCTGCAGGTAGTCACATCTTCAAGCAGAAGATAGGATTGACAGTTACACAAAAACAAAAGTATAACTTGGAATAGAGAGGCCGATGGGGAATCAATGTGGGAATCAATGGAAGAAGTGTCCATAGTGACTACCAAGATGGGCGACCGATAATGGTGGCAAACAGGAAATTGAAAAACGAGAAGAGATCTATGGAGTCTGGGAAAGGAAGGCACAGAGAGGGCAGAGATGAGAGGTGCCATTTTGAACACATGTTGGAGCCAGAGGTGTGGCTGAGCACAAGGGTGGAAATGTCAAGCACGAAGTTGCAGAGCTGGTCTGGAAGGTGGGGCAGGAGATGGGCCAGAGTTAACCACATAAATGTGATTGCTGAGTCTCAGGGAGTTCGTGAGATAATGGGAGAGTGTTGAGAGAGGCGAGCAGAACATTAACAGTGTCAGAAGCAATCTTCATTCTTATCACATTTTGCTCTCTAACCTCAAAAGAATTAGGAACAAATCTTGCAAAAGAAGCCTGGCTTCTTGGTAATGTGGTTGTTGGATAGCTTGTTTCCTTTCCAGTTCCTGCCAACCATCAAATGCAGTCAGAAAGCCAGCTTTTATACATAAACATGTCATTTTTTTTTCATAAGATTAGATTGGAGCCTCAGCAGGAGAGGCTTTCTGACCAAAGGCAGAATCATTGATGACCTGGTAACGTTTTAATGGTGAAATGGAATCACAGAAATCAATTATAAGTGCAATCAGCCTCTCACTCAAGCAAGCAAGCAATGGTAAAAACCATCTAAAATCATTTTTTATTTGACCCTCTCATGCGCTGTATGTGACTCCATATTTTCATTTCAATGTTCTTCTTAACCTGATACTAAAATTAATCTACATTTCATAAGTCCATGAAATTAATAAGAAAAGATAGTCACAAAGTAGGTTGGGAGGAAAAGAAGCAATTCTGAGGTGAAAGTGTTGGCCTTGTGCAAGCCTTAAGTAGAGGGTGAGGGTTTATTCCAATGGCTGTCCTGAGCTCCTTGCATGTTTTAGAACTTCTGACGGAGGCATTTCCTGGGATTAGTGTTCCCATATGTATCTTGCTCTGATGACCCCAGCAGCCAACAAGAAATCAGAGTTCCACATGTTACACGGAAGGTGGTAATTAGGTACAACCTCTCTCCAATTTGTGTACCCCTCCCCCATGGTATGCTGTTTCAACAGGCACAAAGGTCCAGTCTAAGCTGGGAGCCATAAAACAGTATTTCTTCAGCAAAATGACAACAACAACAACAACATAAAGGAACATTTATTGCCATCATCAGTATTTCATTGATGTATATTTTTAAATTCTTGACTATGATTTATGCAATTTCTGGACTTTTCAGGAAGTAGAAAAGTATTATGTGCTAGCATTGCCAGGTTGGTAGGGGAAAACTTGATAATACTTCATTCTATTTGAAATTTACCACTCTAATCACATCATCTAAATATAGTAAGAGTATTATTGATATTCCAGTGAATGTCCATTGATGTTCCCATTGAATTAAAATCATATTATTTTTCTTTTCTCTTCCTTCCTTCTTTCCTTCTTTCTATCTCTTTCCCTTCTTTTCTTCCCTCCTTCCCTCCCCTCCCCTTTCTTTCTTTCTTGGACTCAGAGGTCCTGTAATACTGAGAGCTATACCCCCAGCCTTTTTAAAATTTTCTTTTGAGATAGGGTCTTGCTAAGTGGCAAAGACTGGACTCAAACTTTTGATATTCCTGCCTCAGCCTCCCAAGTTACTAGGATTATAGCCATGTACCACTATGCCTGGCTAGAATGACTTTTTAAAAAATGTAGTAAACTGCATTTGAGGATATTATTGATGTATTATTGGAAGGTGTTTAAATTAAATATTTAATTAGCACTTTGATTTACACATGGAAGTATGGAACTTATTAAAGAACATTCTATGTAGATCAATAGTTGTGAGAATCAAGGAAGAAAAACTTAGTCCTTCATAAATAATATCTGGTGTATTACATTCATGAAATTTGTATGTTTGAAAATATAATGGAAACATTAAATCTATCTGAGTAAAGATGTTCTTACTATGGTAGACTGTTTCCTCAAATATTATTTAAATTTGAAAAATCTCATTTTCTCATTCATTTAGAAATGGTTCTAAGCGATCCCATATTTTAATTTTACAGATTAAAAGATGTGCCTAATTATATTATTGAAAAGGGAATGCCTAATTATATTATTGAAAATGTATCAACCCATAGTTGTTCATACATTATACAAAGATATGAGTTGAGGTTTTACTCTCAAAACTATGAATTTTCCTTTAGAGAAACTAACCCAACAAGCCCAGATACCAGTTTGCAATTAGATATACTAGTCAGACCCTTGAATTAAAGATAAATCCTTAGCTGTATTTTGTCAGGAATAGGAGTGCCGGTGCATATTCAATTCATACTCCTCTGGTCTGTTAGAAATATTTGCTGAAGTTAGGCAACTACTAAGAAAACTGGTCAGCACTAGGAAGGTAAGTGTGGTGGAATTCAGAAGGGAAAAGTAATGGCAGTTGAAGTTCTTATTGGAATGACTTGAAAATGAACTTAGAAAAAAGGAAAATACATATAGTTCCCAGGGAATAAAATTTTATCTAATGTTCATCTAGAATATTACAAAAGACCCTTCTGAAATATTTGTAGATTTTTTAAACTTCATTTGAAAATACTTAGGGACTTCCCAATCTAGAGTAAGTCTGGAGGCCAGAATACTAAAATCTTTGGAGGAAAAGTTTTGCTTTCAGCCTGCCCCAGGGTGTTGTGAGATCTCTTGGGAACAAACTTACAGATTGTAGAGATATTCTTCTAAACTTTCACTTGGCCCTGATAGCATCCTGTTTGATGTTTTTTCCTGATACTGATTAAAATGTAAAACAGCCAACCAAACAGGCAAAAAAGACTGGATCTGTATAAATATATAATTTGTGTAATTGTGAATTCCTAAAGTCATTTCCTCCAAAAATTTGGTTTGAAGCATAAGTGGATAGTGATGCTAGAATCATAAGATGATCATAAATCTCTTACTTTGCCTTCATATGATGTGAACTGTTTTTTTTTTTTTTTTTTTGGGGGGGGGGGTGTCCATATCTCTAATTTTTCTTTAGTACAATCCACATGTGCAACTAAGAAACTAATCTCGATGAGTAATTGTTATGGACTGAATTGTGCTCCCTCACTCCCAATTCACATGTTAAAACTGCAACCCCTAGTACACCTCCAAATGTGACTGTTTTGGAGACAGGGCCTTTAAGGGAAGTAAAGATGTCAAGAATAAATAAAGCTAAATTCTGTTGTTATGGTGGGAAACCTAGTCCAGTCTGACTTAGTCTCCTGAGTCACTGGGGTTACAGGTGTGCAGCACTATGATAGCTGTTGCGATCGTGTAGTAACTTTATTTTGTTTTCTTTTGAGGAGTGGCTGTATTTCGTGTAGTAACTTTATTTTGTTTTCTTTTGAGGAGTGGCTGTATTGTTTTTCAGAGAGCCCATTCCATTTGGTTTTCCCATCAACAGTTCTTGAGAGTTCCAATTTCTCTATATCCTAGCAACACTTGTTATTCTATATGCTTTTTTTAAAAAAATAATAATAGCCATTCTAAGGGGTACGAGGTGAAATCTCCTTGTAGTTTCAATTTGCATTTCTGTAATGATAAGTTGCATATCTTTTCATGTACTTGCTGGCTATTTGTATGTTGTCTTTTGAGAAATATCTGTGTAAGTTCTTTGCCCAGTTTTGTTTCTCAGATTATTTTGTTGTTGTTGTTGGGTTGTTTTGTTGTTTTCATATATTCTGGGTGTTAATCTTCTATCAGATATATGATTGGCAAATATTTTCTCCCATTATTCAGTTTGTTTTTTTCACTCTGTGATTTCGTTCTTTGACTCACAGTTCTCAAGTTTGATGCAGTTACAAGAGTCTAATTTTACTTTTGTTGCCTGTGTTTTTGATGTCCTAGCCAAGAAATCCTGGCTAAATCCAATTGCATGAAGCTTTTCCCTTATATTTTTTCAGGAGTTTATAGTTTCAGGTCTTCCACTTAGGTCTTGAATCCATCATGGGTTAATTTTTATAGATGGTGAAATGTAAGGGCGTAACTTCATTCTTTTGCATATGGATTTCCTCTTTTCCTGGCACCATCTGTTAAATAGACTGTCTTTTCCCTTTTGCATGGTCTTGGTATTCTTGTTGAAGATTATCTTACCACTTACCCAAGGGTTTATTTCTAGGCTATCTATTTCTACTATATTGTTCAATATGTCTGTCTGTGTGCCAGTACCACTCTATTTGGAATTGTTGTGGTTTTGAAATGTGTTTGATATTAGGAAATGTGAGACTTTCAAGTGTGCTCTTTCTCAAGATCAATTAGTATATTTGAGGTCTTTTGTGGTTCCTTATGAACTTTAGAATTGCTTTTTCTATTTCTGTAAAAAAATGCCATTGAGATTTTGATAGGTATTCCATTAAATCTGAGGATTACTTTGAATAGTATGGACATCTTAACAATGTTAAATCATCTAACCCATGAACATGAAATGGCTGGTCCTTTGTTTGTCTTTTAAAATTTTTTTTCATCATTGTTTTGCAGTTTTCAGAGTACAAGTCTTTTACCTCCTTAGTTAATTCCCAAGAATTTTGTTATTTTGGCACTATTATAAATTGTACTGTTTCCTAAATTTCCTTTTTAAATTGCTTATCATTATCATATAGTTTGTTGATTTTGTATCTTGCAACTTTGCTGAATTCTTTTATTAGTTCCAAGAGCTTATTTGTAGAATATTTAGGGGTTTCTATATACAAGATTATCTCATCTCAGATCAGTGATATTTTCATTTCTTCCGTTTTAATTTGGATGCCTTTTATTTCTTTTTCTTGCCTAACTGGGCTGGCTAAATAAAAGTAAGGAGAGCAGGCATCCTGTCTCTTTCCTGTTCTCAAAGGAAAAATTTCCAGTTTTTGTCCAATGAGTGTGGTATTAGCTGGGGTCTTTTCATATGGTCTTCATTAGTTGAGGTAGTTTCCTTTGTTCCTAATTTGCTGGGTACTTTCTTTCTTTCTTTTTCGGAATAGGTGTTAAATTTTGTCAAATTTTTTTCCTGCATCAACTGAGATTGTATTGTATTTTTTTGTTCTTTGGTTAATATGGCATATTTCATCAATTGATTTTTGTGTGTTGAAAGATCCTTGCAATCTGAGGATACATTATACTTTGTCATGATGCATAATCCTTTCAATGTGCTATTCAATTTGGTTGCTAGTATTTTGTTGAAGATTTTTATTTTATGTTCATCACAGAGTTACTGGTTTATAGTTTTCTTGTAGTGTATTTGGCTTTTGTATCAGGGTAATGCTGACCTCATAAAATGAGTTTGGAAGTTTCCTTCGTCTGTATTGTATTGCTGTAACAGAATACCTGACACAACATTGAGTGTCATAAAGAAAGTTCTGTTTGGGTTCTTTGGCTTATGGTTTTGGAGACTGAGAGCCCAAGATTGTGTAGCCTAATCTAGTGAGGGTCTCATGGCTGCATTATGACATGGTAGGAGGCATTACATGGCAGGAGAGGAATCAAGAGGCTTCAAGGTGAGAAAGGAAGAGAGCAGAGAGCAGGCGGGGGCCAGCCTCACTCATCATAACAACCTTTTCTCACCAGAACCAACCCATTTCTCTGAGACCCAACCTGATCTGTGAGACCAACGTTAATCCTTCTCAAGGCAGTCAAGATCCCATTAACTCCCACTGGGGCCACCTCTTAACTGGTTTCACCACCCCTCACCACCACCTCACCGGGGACCAAGCTTCTAGCACCTGAACCTCTGGGGACATACATATCCAATCCATACCAACAGTGTTCCCTTTTCTTCAAGTTTTGGAGGAGTTGGAGGAGAGTTGGTTTTAATTGTTCTTTAACTGTTTGGCAGAATTCTCTAATGAAGCCATTTGGTCCTTGGCTTTTCTTTGTTACAAAGTTTTTGATAACCAATACCATCTCCCTGCTGATTACAGGTCTGTTGAGGTTTCTATTTCTTCATGCTTCAGTCCTGGTAAGTTGTATGGTTTCTAGAAATTTATACGTTTCTTCTAGGTTATCTGATTTGTTGGAGTACAGTTGTTCACAGTCTCCTTTGAGTTCTTTTTTAGTTCTGTGACACCAGTTATAATGTTCCTTCTTTCATTTCTGATGTTAGTTGAATCTTTTTTATTTATTTTTTTCTTAATTTGACTAAATATTTGTCTACTATATTGATTTTTTTTAATCCAATTTTTTAATAGTTGAAAGAACATGAGATTTGAACGCTGGAGTTTTTGTCTCACTTGTAAAGTGGGCATGTCACCTACTGTGCTAGGTCTCTGTGCCCTATTTACATTATTTCATTCCATCTTTACTGTTACATAGTTGGCACTTAATACTCAATATTGGTATTTTTTAATTGCGTAAGTAAGAGAACATGGTCTTCCTCTGTAGTTCACAAATCCCTTTCTTATTCCTTTTCAAAAGAATCACAAACTCCAAGCATCAGCACTCAGGAAATGAAATCTCACTGCTGTTTTGTCTATTATGGCTCTCATACAAGTTTTCTCCGAGTTTTACTTCTTTTCTTTGCACTCGTTTAATTCAGAAAGGCTAGCTCACTTTCATAAGTCTTGCATTATTCATTTTCTGGTACCGCCCCATGGGTTGATAACTAACTAGTGGACTTTTGCTCCAAGATGAGTGTTTTTCTGACTGTACTTTCCATGAAGTGGAATAATTCCATAGTCATTTCACTTTCTATGAGAAACTGCTTATGTAAAATTGTCTTATAAGTTTAAAGTACTTGAGTAAAGTGAAAGTTATTCATAAACTATGTATCTGTTGTTAGTAGATGTGCTTTCAATTTTTAGGATGGAGGGAATACAGCTATTTTCCCCTAGACTTCTTTTCATGTATGCTGGTTGGGAAGGCTCTAATTTGATTTACAGCTTGATTAAACATAGCTGAATTTTAATTTGACCTGATTAAGGTCTCTGAAGACAATTATAGGCATGGATATACATATTAAAATTTTCCTATTAAGCCCTTTCCCCCAAAGCAGTACTTGGCCTTATGAACAAAGGAAAAAAAATTATTTCCCTGATGGAAAATTACATGCAGTGTTTTATTGGCATTATGTTAACCTCTGATTGTTCTGTGAATTATGGAGGATAAAGCATTTCTTAGAGGAGGAAGAATGGGATGTACGTGTAGAGAGAGGAGAGCATTATTGTATTTTTTGAAAGTTAGGCAAATTTACTGAAAAAAATACTAGAAAAATTGGCATATTCTATTCTGGACCTTATTGTCTAGTTTAAAACCCTTCAAGGGTAATATTGTAGACACTTGATTTAACATCGTAGCAATCAACTTTTGCTGTGATGATTAACAACCTCTAAATTTCAAAGACTTATAACAATAAACATAAATTTCTCACTGATATTACCCGAGGCCTGTGGGTTGGCTGGAGTTTCGCTGGTCTCAGCAGGGCTTCATGGGTCTTCTGCTTCCTGCCCTTGGCCTATGAGCACCCACCATCTGGGCAATGCTTTTCTCATGGTGAAGAGAGCTCAAGGGAGACATAATCACAAAAGCACTTGAGACACTTATGTCCCCTCAGTCAAAGCAAGTCACAAGGTTACACCCAAACCAGTGGGGTGGAGATATAAAGTCTACCTTCAGGAAAGCATAATAAGGGATCAGCAGGTATGAATAATCAGGGACAATAATTCAATGTACCACAAGAAACTATCTTAGAAGGACTGAAGTCCCTTTCTTTGCAATCACATAGTGTGTGTAAAATGTCAGTTCAACTAGAAATAAATAATTTCTAAGTCAAAGGATTCTAGATAAACCATTTGAGTCATAGATTCCTTTATTCAAAATGTTATTTATTAGAGACCAGAAAGTAAAAAGTTGAAAGTAAGCCTCTAACCCAGTATCCTACCTGCTGATCCTTTCCTCTCCACCTCTCGGCTCCTTCCCCACTTCTTACTCTGTTTACCTGGAATCTCTAGGAGGATCTGCAGAACATAGCTGGAAAATTGCCAGTACAGCAAGCATTTCTTAATACATGTTCCACAGATGTTAAGGGGTATTAGATTACAAAAAAATGTAAAATATTCTGGGTGGGTTGAACAAAGTTAAGCACTACTGCAGCTCTTCTCAGAAGCTTTGCAGTGTTAATGTTCCTTAGAGAAAGGTATGTAGGTCTCAGAATTGAACAAACTTTTTATAAAAAAATTAGTGTTTTGGATCATAGTTGAGGAAAAGCTATGTTAGATAACTGTTCACTTATTTAAAATGTATATATATATATATATATATATATATATATATATATATATATATGGGACAGACACTCAAGATAGGACAATTGACTGAGTTTTTCTCATCTAGTTAGTTGTACAGATCAGATTAAAATTCAGGTCTCCAAATTTCCTCTCCAGGAAACGTTGATCATATTGCTGAGTTTGTTCCTATGACTTGGACATACTTTGGCAGTGAGGTAGTGGTTCTTGGGGGCATTTTAACCTTTGAGAACAATAGTCCTGGTCAATGCCTTTGTTAGGATCCAATAGGAAAGAAGTTGAGTGACCATGAGTAACTGGTTTCACAAACCAAGTGAATGAATGAGAACTGTATGATCTGATCTGAAGCAACTGCTGGAATAAACCACAACATTAGCAAATACTCAGGGATTTTTTTTTCCTTCCAATGAATTTAAGGCTCCATTCATGAAGAAAATAATGGATGTTGAAAACTGTAATTTTCCATAACGCATAAACTGCTCTTTTCTTTCCCTATCTCTTGTTTACGAGTAAATAACTATTGTGAATCTGTATAATTTATGTTCTAGGTTCATGAAGTTCTCTCAAAGTATAATAGATCATTAAGAGAAAACTTGAGTCTGATTCTTTACAAAAGCTTCAAAACTATAATACATTCAGAGGGAAAGTAGCTAGTTATTAAAATATCGTTTCATTAAAGTTGAATAAGCACAACTTTGGGTTTTCCTCCTCTGTTGAGAAAGTAAGCATGAATTAATTTTATTTTTATTTATAGTTGGAAGAGGCTAGGGCAGTGTTTATTGTTTCATAGGACTTGCCTTATCCATCAGGGATTGAAATGGCAAAAGAGAGACCAAAGGCAAATATGAGACCTTCCAGGTGTGTGACAATCATGAGCAAATCTGGGATAAAGCTAGACTAGACTACAGATAACAGAATGGCACTGGTTTCTTTTCCTTCCCCTCCAAGGACACTTTTTTCCTTGCATTTGTGAAGGAAACCTTAGCAGGAGCCAGTAACTGCTCTAGGGCTACCAGATACATGTGGGCAGTGATTTTGAAAGTCTACAATTCTGGTAAAATGTAGTTTTAGGTAAACATAATGATCTCTGATATTATTAGCTTTTTTGTCCCTCTTGTGTATTCTTCAATTATTTAAAATAGCTGTATGCTTGGAGATGTCTTAATTTCTAGAGTTGTAAAAGATGCTCTATACTTTCCTTTTAAGAATTTGACCTAGTTTCCCTCATAAAAAGTCTCAATAAATCCCTGAACTTGATTTTTCTCCCTTACACTAAAACAAAAAACAAAATGAACAAAACCCCAAATCAGCCACTTTTAATTGATGCATGAAACACAAAAAGAAAAGTTTGTACAAATCATACGTGACTGAATTTTCAGAAATTGAACATGCCACAGAGCTTAGTCTCTTCTTCCCCTAAGAAGTTACAGTAGTTTCAAATTATCCTTTTGCATCTACCTTTTGGACATCAGGGCAGTAATGGGTGACGTTCCTGGATATGACATATTGCTCATGTATAGTAATGTTCTTCACCTCTGTACCCCATTCATGAGCTATCATAACAGGAAATCACTCCGGATTCATTTACACTAAGGTAGAGTTAATTGATTTCAGTTTAAATGATCATTATTTCCAGTGGTACCTACTTTTTGACATGGGTGAAAGCTTTATATCATCAAAATGGAACTCTAGTGGTGGAAATATAGGCCTCCATGTGTCAATGGGGAGTTGTTTTTCTGATTTTGTGGCCTTCCTGTTATTGTTGAAATGCAGTCTGAGGGGCATGCCTGCATAGCACTGACTAAGGTGTTCTGGGGTCATGGCATTTGATCTATCTTTTTTTTCAATGTTACACTGAAAAGTGCCTGTTATTCTATATCCCTCTAAGAGAGGAGTTTCATTTGCTTAGCATTACCTATTTACATATAAAAGCAAATCCTGTGGAAGATGGGGATAAAGATTAAGTAAACCTGTGTGAGCTAGCAGAAGGAACATGTAACAACACATTTTGCTATAATCAACTCTTTACAAGATAGTTCTTTAAAGGAACCATTGTATAAAAGTTATTTATCCATGAAATTATTATCAATTAAAAAAAACTTTAAAATGACTTTCACTAAGGCAATTGCATGTTCAATTTTATCTTTCTTACAATGATCCTGAGAAATGCTCCAGTTGTTTGGGATGCCTGTGCCAGGTTTCTCAAAAGGCAGACTAAGAAACTTTGGTGAAACAACATATTACCTCTTGCTGCTGAGACCAGAGTCAGAGGTTTATGGGAGTGGATAAAGTAAATAACCCCAGGAGAAAAATAAGTGCACACTATGTAGAATAAAATCAAAATACTTTATTATGGGGGAATGTAAGGACAGTACTAACATACTACCCAAAGTTCTTCCAAGCAAATATGATAGGTGTTCTTGGTTATTTTTTCCAACACCCATTCCCACGACCATCTATCTTCTTGGGGCACATTCAGCATAGAAGCTGCTGCAAAAGCTGAACACTAACTTCTCTACCTTCTCTTGAAGCTGAGCATGTGATATTCCAGTTAATGAAAACTAGGAAGAGAAGGGCTAGAGAAATCTAATGTGATGATGGGAAGTAAAGATGCCATCTTGTGAACACGAGTTCACAAACTGGGGAAAAAGTCCTGGAGAGTGAGAGTAAGGCAACTCCATTAACATTGAGTCACCTTGCCTGTCTGTGCAGCACCTTTCCTTCAGGACCCTTGTTCTAGATGTCGTCACTCAGGAATTCTGACACTTATAATTAAAGAATGGTTGAGTACCATTTTGGCCACAAAAGTTGCACAATTATTTTCAAGATCATTCTTTTGACATTATGAGCTAAGTATAACGTCTGAATAAAATAAAAGAGGCTGAGACCCACTTTTATGTATAATTATAATGCACTAATTAAAAAAAATAGAAGGGAGACTAGTAAAGTAGAGGAAGGGAATCTGGGGAAGGGAGGAGGAAAGGGGAAGTACCAGAGAATGAAACTGATCAAATTAAGCTGCATGCATGTCCAAATATGTCACTATGAATCCCACTATTAATGTAAAACTACAATGCACCAAAGAAAACCACTGAAAAAGAGACTGGGAAAGATTAAGGCATTTCTCTTTGGTGCTCTTTCTCATGTTAGAGTTGGAATTAAAAATCAAATGGTCAGATTTCAGTACATATATTGATGAATAGTTTGATGGAATTCTACAAACGTGTGCCTACTTTGGAGTTCAAACACTGTGGACTATCCATCATTGTGTTTTTACTCCCCAAAGGTTCCCACAGAAAGGTTGCCCACATTTTTTATATTTATAACCTTCAAAGAATATAAAGATTTCTTAATCTGCATAAAAATGTTTAGTAGAGGAATGATTATTCCTAGATTAGGAATTTATCTTATGAGCCAGAAAATGAATAATTCGCATGAGTACACTCAAAATTGCAGGTACTTTTGGAGAAAAGAACTGGTCAGAATAGTTTAGGAACTTTAATTGCTCCTAAGTCACTCTAATTTGTTGTGATGACAATTCCTCACTCTGATGTTTTGTTAAAAAATTAATTATTATTTAATTATATTAACAATGCGGTACAGTGTGATAATCTGATACACGTATACAGTGTGTAATATTCAAATCAATGTAGTTAATATTTCCATCTCCTTAAATCTTTTCTAAAAGCAATTTTTAATTAACACATAACAATTAGACATATATATAGGGTCCATGTGATATTTTAATTCATGTTTACAATATGTATATGTGAATTAATCCAGGTAATTAACATTTCTATTCTGCTTATCATTGCTCTGTATTTGGAGACTTTTAGATCCTTTCATGTAGTCATTCATAAAACATACAATAGGTTATTGTGCACTCTAGTCACCCTGCTATGCCATAGAACACTGTAGCTTTTTAGTTATGTCTAACTGTGTTTTGGTACCCATTACCCAACCTCCCTCTATCTATCTTCCCTGAAACACTTACCAAACTCTAGTAATCACTATCATGCATGCCAATCATTTATTTTTAAACAACTCTGATGCTTTTTATTGATACAAGTTTGAAGAGTACAATGAAAACATGGGTGTTTGACATTTGAAGAGGAGAAAGTCAAGAATATAATGCTTATGGTTTATGCAGCTTGGTAGGTGTCTTCAATTTCTGCCCATGCAAATGACCATCAAATAAATGTTAAAGGCTGCTGTTCTTTCCATGGGCAATGCAGGAAAGATTTGAAACATCACAGAGAATCCAAAGTTTCTCTGATTCTTCTTAGAATCTATAATGATTTTGTATGTGCATAAAACCCCCAAATCCTCATCATTGTCTAGAAGCTGTGTCATGTTTTCATATACCCTACTGCAGAAGCTCTGATTTTTTTTTCTAGTTGACCATTCTTTTTAAAATTTTAACTTGGGAACTAAATATTACAATTTAAAGATGTGGGTTGATTGGATGTGTTAAGATGTCTACCAGTATATTTTATTTTTATACTAATAAATTGTATTGGTAATTTCATCAGCAGATATTATATTTTTAAAACAGATTAAGACTTGACATAATTATCCTTAAAGTGAAGCTAAGAATGAAGTAAGTATTAAAATGTACATACTGTGTTAAATTTCTTTGCTTTCTCATGTTCATCATGGAAATATGATGCACAAAGAAGGCGCACCATTTGGTTTGATTTAGATGTTTTACTGTTTTGCTTTTTCAAATTTTCTTATCTGCAGGATGAACATTATAATTAAATTATCTGCCATGCCCCCTTAAGTTGTTATCTTTATCTGTAACTTAATTAAATGTACTTTCCCTAAAAACAAAATGTTTTCAATTAAATATACTTAATGTGATTACACAAAATCAATAGAAGACTTCTTTACATATCCATGCAGGGGGTATAGCAAATGATCATAAACATCATTTGCATAATTTACAATTAGTAGTTTCTAAGATGTCTTACATAAAAAATAAGACTTAATTGTTTTAATTGATCCAGAAATAGTCAAGAGTTTTCTTTTAAAAAAACTGCCTATAATATACACAAATTGTTTCTAAAAGAATTAGTAAAAAAAGTTTAAAAATATATACCTAATTTGAAAGTGCAGTATTAATTGCAGTGAAAATTCTGTAGGCAAATATAAATACCTACTAAGCATATATTCTGTAATTATTTTTTCTTGGAAACATTTGAGAGCTCATTGTTCATAGAGCATATTAAGTTCTGCAACTTACAAATTATATAATATAGTTTTGATGCCCTCAATAGAAGGTCAATATATTTTAAAATTTAAGAGACTCCTTTGCAGATATAAATTTGACATTTTAGTGACTGAAATTCTGAAAGATTAAATAGAAATAAAAAATTTTATCCACGTAAAGAAATAAGAGAACTGAAATTTCACTTGTATTTGGCCCATACAAGACTGTGCCTACCTTAGTACTATTATACTTAGGTTAAACTTTATTCTGGTATTATTTTTATTTCACCAGAATATTCTCCTCATGAAAGCATTCATTAGATATGTTTTACATGCATTTGCAAAGTTAAATGTTGGCCATTTCTCTTGAAAGCTACTGGAGCTCCTTGTTCCACAAGGCTTTGTTAAGGGAAATGGCCAAGATGTCTGTGTTTTATTCAGTTGTGTGGGATCAGCTTTAACATTAGGACCTTGGCCTCTTGGGACATCTTCCAAGGGTTCCTGAACAATCTGAACTGCCATACAAAGAATGTTGTAATTTTTTTCAAATAGATTGCTCACAGCAGATCCTTTACTGATTGAATTATTAATTCCCTTTTTCCTCCCACTCTTAATTTCATTGTGAACTGTCCTGCTATGATGGCTAGCTTTTAGGTTGAGCACCAAGCGAGATTCAGGACAAGAAGGTCTTTTTTTTTTTTTTTTACTCCACATATGTACTAAATTTTGGGGAAAAAAAGAGAAAAAAAAACCTTTCTTTTTTGGTTCTTTAGCCTTTGCTATGCTACTGGCATATTTTCCCACAGTTAAACTTTGATAAATGAAAACAAATGAGTTAAATTTATGAGTGTGTGAGATCAGAATCCTATACTCCAAATACATTTGAATTTGTTCAGAGTCTCTAAGACAAAGGATTTTTCTACTTTTCCTTGATGGTATCTTACAGTAAAAGAATCCTTTATGTATTAATTCTGTCATTTGTATATTCTCTCAGTTATCCTATTTCTAGTAGGTAGCTAAACTATATTATCTTAGTTTAAGAATTTTTTTCTTTTCCTATTTGAACAACAGAAGGCATTCTGTTTGTTCAGTGAATTAGGTTCCTAATCTATTCCTAGTACATTCTGGAAAATGAAATGACTATTTTTAAGTTCTGGTTGTCCATTATCCCTTAAAGGAAATTGAATGTCTAGTTGATATGCTTAGTCTGCTTACTTAAAATTTGAAGTGGCTAAATAAAGGTAACATATGAATGTGAATAGAAGAGCATCAGTGTCAAGTTTCTCAAAATTATTCATTTTGCTGGAGCTATGGAAGAAGAGAATGCTCCTTTTTCAAGAGGTGCTCCCTGAAGTCTTAAAGGGATAAAAAAGGGACAATATCTATAACTTATTTTCAAATGGTTCAAAGAATTTTTATATGTATGTATATATAAGTAGACAGCAAGAAAGATTTGAGGAAAATTTGCCAAAGTTAACAATTGGTAAATTTGGATGAAGAGTATAAGAATGCTTTGCATAATTCTTTTAGCATGTCTCTAAGCTAAAATTATTTCAGAATAGAAAATATATAATGTGTCTTCAAACCACGACTTTAGTAAAAACAAGTTTGTGCTTCTGGCCACCAAAAAGACGTGTTTCCTTTCTTCTAATCTGTGAAGACTTTACAAAATCTTGTACAACAATCTTTGACTTTTGTATTTTAAAATAAAGAGGAAGCATGTGACTGATTTCTTAGGACATCTGTAAGTATTCTAAAAACTGTTATGGGTGTGAAGACTAACCTTAGTAGCAACAGGAAATAGATTTCCCTAGTACTTCCTTCCTGCCAAGACTGAAAACAAGCAGTCCTAAGGGCTGCACCTTTATGCCCTGGAAGAAGGTAAACGTATTATTAATTTCTAGTTTCTTCATTCTAGTATGAAATCTATTATGTGAATGTGCTAATTAAATTCCTTCTTACATAACTTTAATTATAAGGAAAAAAATAAATGGAATCCCTTAAACATATGTTCTTCCCATTACTCAAAATCTTCATTTTTTTCTCAATAAAAAGCTGCATTTAGTTTAAAGTTGAGCACCTAATGATTTTAAAAAAACGTTTAGTCAGTTATGCATTATTTGACTTCAGAAACAAAATTAACTATTATTAACTATCTCAGTTTTTATAAGTATTGAATTAATGTAATTTATAGTTTTGGGTAATTTCTTATAAGTGTTGATAGATATATTTGCAAGACTTTTCAAAAAAATCAGGAAAAAAAAAATCCCTGTCAGTCTGCTGGTTAGAAATTGGGGCTATTCGAACTGAGCTACATTCCCAGCCCAGTCCCTTTTATTTTGAGACAGGGTCTCACTAATTTGCTGAGGCAGGCCCCAAACTTGAGATCATCCTCCTTCAGTCTCCTGAATAGTTGAGATTATAGGTCTGCACCACTGTGACTGGCTGGCTAAAAATTAAATTTTGGCAAATGGACACTGGCAGCTGTGGCAAGAGTGAAATGCAAAGGTATTTTATTAAGCAATGGAAACCAATGAGGGGAGTAAAGCAGATAGGAGAATAGTGGATACTGCATCCTAAGTAGAGTTGACAGATTCATGAGGATATTAGAAACACCTCCTGGGAGGGGAAGGGAGGGGGTATGCGGTTAGCAATGATGGTGGAACATGATGATCATTATTATCCAAAGTACATGTATAAAGACACGAATTGGTGTAGATATACTTTGTATATAACCAGAGATAGGAAAAATTGTGCTGTATATGTGTAATAAGAATTGTAATGCATTCTGCTGTCATATATAAATAAAAAGAAAATTTAAAAAATTTGGGTTATTCAATCTCAAACAGCCAAATGCCAAATGTTTTCTCTGATATGAGGAGGCTGATTCATAGTGGGGTAGGGAGGTGGGGCATGGGAGGAATAGACTAACTCTAGATAGGGCAGAGGGGTAGGAGGGGAAGGGAGGAGGCATGAGGTTAGAAATGATAGTGCAATGTGATGGACATGGTTATCCAAAGCACAGGTATGAAGACATGAGTTTATGAAAAATTTGTGCTCTATATATGTAATATGAATTGTAATGCATTTCGCTGTCATATATAAATTTAAAAAATTAATAAAAAATAATTTAACTAAGTTAAAAAAAAAGAAAGAAATTGGGGCTATTGTGTCATTAACTCCTATGAATTAGGACAAGCAAGATGAGGACTGGGAATGAGTAAAAGACAAATAGGAAAACTGAGGTGCAAAGGACTGAAATACCTCTTCTTTTGTTGTTGTTTTTTCTTTTTCTTTTTAGTATCAGGGATTAAACCCAGGGCCCTTAACCATTGAGCCACATCCCCAGCCCTTTTTTATATTTTATTTAGAGACAGGGTCTCACTGAGTTGCTAAGTGCCTCACTAATCTGCTGAGGCTGGCTTTGAACTCTGGATCCTCTGGCCTTAGCCTCCCAAGTTGCTGGGATTATAGGCGTGTGCCACCATGCCCAGTTGAAATAACTGCTTCAAAGCAGAAAAAAAAAAAAAAAAAAAAAGAATCTCTATTTTAACTTACACCATAATCTATGACTTTAGGCAGTAGAATTCTTTAGAAGGGTTATGAGTTGTCTTTTTTGGCGGGGAGAAGAACTTTTAATAAATCTTGCTGGAACAATGACATGTTCTTATGTAAAACCAAATATGTTTGTTTTACACATATACAAAAATAAAGTTAAAATGGATCATAGGCTTAAACGTACAAGCTAACATGGTACAACTTCTAGAAGAGCGTCTAGAAGAGAACAAAAGAGAAAATCTTCATGACCTTGTTTTAGGTAAACATTTCTTAGATATGAACCAAGAATACAACTCATAAAAGAAAAAGATGATAAATTGGTCTTTATAAAAATAAAATATTTGCCTGGGGCTGTAGCTCAGTGGCAGAGCGATTGCCTTGCATGGGGATGGGGGCACTGGGTTCCATTTTTAGCACCACATAAAAAAATACACAAATAAAAATAAAATATTTGTCTCTTCAAAAGACATCTTTAGGAAAATGAAGATAGAAAACAAATTGTGAGAAAATATTTTTAAAGCATATACCTGATAAAATATTTGCATCCAAAATACATAAAGAACTTCAATAACCCCAAATTATGACAGACAACCCAAACAAAAAATAATAGACTCTTTGAATCTATTCCCCAAATAATATATACAAAAGTTAATAAGTATATGAAAAGATGCTCAAAGTCATTACTCATTAAGAAAATGTACCTTAATTATAGTAAATTTATAATTAGGCATATGTAGCCATCCTCGGTCATTCTTTCCATTTTGTTTATAATAATTTGCCATTTTAAGATCTCTCTCTCTCTCTCTCTCTCTCCCTCTCTCTCTCTCTCTCTCTCCCTCCCTCCCTTCCTCTCTTTTCAAAATTCAAGATGATTCATAATTACCAATGGCCAAAGTTTGAATTCAAATTATTGGGGTTTTAAAAATGTGATATTTTGATCATTTAGAATATCTTAAAGCTTATGCTTTTAGCAATATAGTTCTAAGTGTTTTCCCAATTAAAATGCTTTAAAAACCATCAGTTTGAATATTGGCTAATATCTAAAATTAAAATATAAAATTGCCTATGTTTTCTGTTTCATGTTGCAGAAGACCCTGGAAGAGTTGTTTCGTCCACTAAACAAAGAACCAGGATTCCTCATATCTCTGAGTGTGGGTCTTCAGGCTTCAAAGCTGACTAGATCTGTGACTATTTCCTTATCCCTTACCATCTGGAATCTTGTTCTGGGTTTTAAAATCTGTGTCTTCTCCTGTGCTGTAAGTAACCAGTTTTCTATTGTGTGGATTCCTTTTTCTCATCACTCTTCTTATTCATCCTTCTTTTTAAATTGAATTACCATCTTTATCTCCATAAGAAAAACCCATTTCCTCATAATGGCAGTTCATGTAGAATTGGGAATTCCATAAACAGATTATATAAAGAAAAAAAGATGAAGAAAGAGAATGTTCCATGGTGCCTTGGGCCAATCTCAGTGAAGCTGTGAATATTTTCCACTTTAACTGCCTGTTCAATGTCTTCCTGGCTAGCAATCTGTTTATCATTCTTATATTTTATATTTCAGGCAGTGCTGTAGTTAAAGTGAACGCCCAACTAGAACCCTATGCAATGCACATTTAACCTCTTAATGACAATTTCAAATATTATAGCACATCTGAAACAGCTTGAGAGGGAGAAGGATGCACAGAGAGGGAAGTGAAACTCAGTGAGGTGGTGGAGGCCCAGTCAAAAATAACTTCACATTCCATGCAATGTTCCATGGAGGTGAAGAAAAAGCACAAATGATAAAAGCAGTCTTATAATTTTGAATGGAGTTATAGAGAAAGTCAATATTGTTGCGTAGATCAAATGACATAATAATTGAACTAAATATATGTATTTGAGGCTCAAAACCAGTTCTTTTCAAACATTTAAATGCATACTAATAACTGGGAGTGTTATTCAATGCAGATTCTTATTTAAGGGGTCTAGGATGAAGTCTGAGATTCTTCATTTCTAGCTCTAAGGTGCTGCTGGACCATGGTTTTTTTTTTCCTTTTTAAAAAAGGTTTTTTTTTCCTTTTTAAAAAAGTTATTCTAATTTATGTTATATATGATAGCAGAATGCATTTCAATTCATAGTATACATATAAAGCACAATTTTTAATGTCTCTGTACAAAAAGTAGAGTCACATCATTTGTGTCTTCATACATGTACTTGGGATAATGTAGAGTAGTAAGTTTTTAGTAGACTTTAATTTTTTTGACAGGGAAGTACATGTTTTGCTTGAAGGTAAATATTTTTCTTATATGAAAAATATTTAAAATAACTTTCAATATACTCTGAATTCTAGTGTAGATTTTAAAACAGAGGGTGTGGGGAAGAAAGATAATGGGCACTGAATTAGAATAAGATATATTCCATAATTACGTCAAAATAGATTCTATTCTACTGTCATGTATAACTAAAAAGAACCAATAAAAAATGCATGCAATCAGGAATCAACTGGTTAAAATGTGAAATTTCTAGGATTCAATTAAAAGGACAAGAATCCAAAATGAAGCTAGTGGATCTGAAGTTTTAGAGAACACGCCTTTGCATCTGTATCAAGGGAAACAGTCACAGCACACATTTTCGTAATAAATAATTTCGACTTCTGGAGAAGAGCATTTGAATAATTTGACTTTTCATGTTGTTATGCCAAAGTTCATAAAAGCTCTCGGTAAATCTATGTGCTCCAGTCACAATCACAACCTTCTATGTATTCAAGGGTTTGTCCTCTAGAAAATTTTAAAATGGGCTTTGTAGAACTTGCTGTTGTATTCTTTCTAGCTTTACAATATTGATATTCCCGAGTCTTATGTTTCTTTCAAAATTTGAGTAGTTATTACTCAATAGTAATGTGTTAATTGTATATATTTACACGTATATTTAATCATCTACATTTATTTAATGCTTTGAAATGATTTTTATATAATCTCATTCATCTTCAAAATGATCCTGTGTGCTTACCTATTTTCTTCATTTTACCAACAAGGAAATTAAGGCTTGGAGATGTCAGAAAACTCACCCAGAATCAGATAGGTAATATGTGGTAAAATCAGCACTTAAATCTAAGTCTTTGGTTGAAATAAAAAACAAAAAACTCAGTTTTTTTCCACTAGGCCTTATTTATTTTTATCACTTAGAACACATGGAGGTGATGTTATTGTCAAGCCAAGAGGATACTTTCTAACATGGCTTAAACAAAGACTGCAGAAAGAGAATAGAGATATCTCCCCACAAACTTGACCAAGTCAAATCTGGAGTCCAGTTGCATGGCTAAAAGGGACATGTTAGCTCTGATTAAATAACAAGTTTTGACATGCAGCAGATGACAGACAAGAGGAAACAACCCAGAGCATGTAAGTGGACAGATAGGAAATAAATGATTGTGTCAGTGGAACAGAAGTAATCCAGGATTTCCTTTAAAGTTCACCCTTTCCTAAGAATAAAAAAAAAAAAAAAAAAAAAAAAAGCAGATTTTGTTAAACAATTATTTAAAATAAGTAATGTTGCTTGAGCAAGGTAGTACTTGTGATTTGTGATGGGTTTTTGTATTTTGTTTAAAATTGAGTGTGTGTGTGAATACACTTATGAAGAAACTTAGAAATATCATATATGTCTCTAATCAGGTTCTCTTTCTTTTCTGCTTGCTGAACTACTTAAGGAAACCTGGGCATTGCTCACCTTCACTTCCTTGTAAACATCCCTGCCACCTAGTGGACTACGTGAAATAGTATAGTAGGTGTATGGGTAATCATTAATAAAACAAGTATTCAAATGTCACAGGAAGTGGGATTGGAGATGGCTATACATCCTGGATTTATATGTTGACCTGTGCTAAGGTAAATTGAGTGGCCAGCTTGCGCTTATGTGAGATATGTTTTATGCCCTGAGATCTTCACTCATGGAGGGAAGGACTTCTGTACTCTTAGTAGTTTTTTGGTTAGCTCTCTGGAGCTGAGCTGCAAGGGGGGTTCCATATGAAATATAAGGGAAGATCCTTAGGACCAAGAACAATGTACTTCAAGATCTCTGGTCCTTGTGGATCACTGGTAGAAGCTGATGGGACTTTCCAGGAAACCAGCTGGAAGCATTTTGCTTGAAGAACCAGCCCTTGGGTCATATTTTTATCACAAATGTAATGAATTAAACCTCTCCCTTATTATGACCAACTTAATAAATTACAAGTATTATTATTAGTTAAAATATAATCTAATTGACATTTTATTTCATCTTTATAACTGTAGCACAGGTGGCTTTAAAGATTTTGCTTTCATAATTTGAGATTAATTATTATGAAATTGCTAACAGTGAAATCCTCCCACCTTAGTATGTAGTGTTTTGGTATGTTGTATTTATCAGTGTGAGCTACAAGTCTGGATATCCTGTTTTAGAAAAATTGAAGAAATGCAAAGGTGAGTTTAAAAACCCACTTAGCCTATGAAGAATATTTGAGTTGAGATTGTTTTAGTCAGAAGACAAAGATTTACTATGAATTACATAATTATTCTTCCATCATAGTTTAGTAATACCCAACAAGTCTTTAGTTTCATGAGACACAAGCACAACATTCCCCAGCTTGTCCACCTCACCATCTTCTCATCTTGTGTGCAACAAAACCATTCTTGAGACAGGATCAAGATTTTTTTTTTATTATTATTAGTTGTTCAAAACATTACAAAGCTCTTGACATATCATATTTTATACATTTGATTCAAGTGGATTATGAACTCCCATTTTTACCCCATTTACAGATTGCAGAATCACATTGGTTACACATCCACTTTTTTACATACTGCCATACTAGTGTATGTTGTATTCTGCTGCCCTTCCTATTCTCTACTATCCCCCCTCCCCTCTCCCCTCCCATCTTCTCTCTCTACCCCATCTACTGTAATTCATTTCTCTCTCTTGTTTTTTTTTCCTTTCCCTTCACTTCCTCTTATATGTAATTTTGTATAACAATGAGGGTCTCCTTCCATTTCCATGCAATTTCCCTTCAGACTAGAATTTTGTCTTAAAATTTAAAACATAAATATAGGCCCTTGACTTCCTCTAGATTTGTTTTTGTTTTTGTTTTCAGTGCTGGGAATTGAACGCAGTACCCTTTAAAATTTGGGATGTTTATTTTAAAGTTTCTTTCCTAAATATAACTTCATGCAAATTAGGGTTCAGCTAGAACTCTTTCCTGAATCTCACGTATAGTCACTAACTAAGTAGTTTTGAAACATTTACAGAGAAAAATGGGATTTAAAACTTAATACAGATTCATTATAAATACCAATAAAATATAAAAAACAAATATGTAAGTAATAATGTATATTTCATTTGTGTGGGTAGCTCATCTTAAATAATCTGATATTAGATCTATTAAGAATCAAATTATACTATTCTTCAACTGTCCTTGAGAATATGGATTCTTAAGGTAAGAGTTACTTGATTTAAATGACTTTTGCTTTAAGGACACAACATCTCTCACAAATTTGTTTGGGAAATGGAAGGGGTTTGGGGAAGGGAGAGAAAGAGAGAGATCCTTAAAGTGAAACATGTCACAGGGCAATAAACAGCTGTCTTCTGTCTTGTCTTCCATAGTCTTCTCATCTGTTGAGTTCCAACTCTGGACCTTTTAATCACTGGGATAATCTGCAGAATATTCTAGGTCACAAGATCTGACTTTGCTCTGATTTTCTAGTTCTAATTCACTTCTGACCCTTGTTGAGGTTTCCATCTTGGTTTAAGATGTGGTTAATCTGGCGACTTGCCCATTTGGACATCCCCAAACACTCTCATCTGTTTGAATGTAAAAATATCAAAGTAGAAATATTCCACTTACTTATAAGGACACAGTAGCTACTAATTATACCTAGTTTTTCATTTTTATTATTGCAGTAAATTCTTTTTTATCACAATGATAATAAGTGTACCATTGCTAGGAATTTTAGAAAATACATTTAACCTCAACTCTAACAATTTGCTATAAATCTATATCACATAAAATATTGCTGGTGAATAGAACTAAAAACTATTTTGGTGTATAAGCAACATTTTTTTAAACAAAAATGAGACAACTGTATATATGTTTTCTCTTAATATATAATGCCCACCACCTTGTTATATCTTCCAATATCATTTTTAATGATTGCAAAATAATCCATTATAAGAATATTTTATTAATTTTCTCCTTACTTTGAGTAAATTGAGGTTTTTAAACATTTTTTTTCTATTGTAATAGTATTACACTAACATTTTTATATATGTAGACTTGGTTGATCTGTGATATTTTCTTAAGACATATTCTTAAAATTTAATTATTTTTTGAGGCATTCATTCATAGGTGGATGCATATCTTTATATTTTCAAAATGTTTAACTATTTTCACCATTAAGAGTAAACTTGGTATGTGTGTGTGTATACACACACACACACACACACACACACAATGGAATATTACTCAGCATTTGCAGGTTAATGGATAAAGTTGGAGAATATAATGCTAAGTGAAATAAGCTAATCCCAAAAACCCAAAGGCCGAATGTTTTATTTGATATGAGGATGCAGATGCATAATGGCAATTGATGGGGAGCATGGGAGGAATGAGGAACTTTAGATAGGGCAAAGGGGAGGGAGGGGAAAGGAGGGGGCAAGGGGGTAGGAATGATGGTGGAATGAGTTAGACATCATTACCCTAAGTACATGTATAAGACACAAATGGTGTGAAAATAATTTGTGCACAATCAGTGTCTTGAAAAATTGTGCTCTATTTGTGTAATATGAAATGAATTACATTCTGCCATCATGTATAATAAATCAGAATAAACTAAAAAATTGGTTAATACTAAAGCTGATTTAAGAATGAAGTTTGTTTTAAAGTTGCCCTTGTAGTCTCCATGTCTTCCCTTTGTGGCTCAAGATGTTGTAAGTTGTTTCAATTGCTCTGTTCATTCATATACTTAATAAAAAAATTTTTTGAATGGCCAAAAGAATTGTTAAATTAGTGCTATTAATGACTTCTAATTGCACTATTAACTAATCCTATCATTGTTTATCAATATAATTAAATATTAGTCTATTAGCCTCCATAGTGCTATTATTTTTTGATAATTTAAATTATTTATTTAAATGTATGTTTATATGAATGATTGCTGGTATCCACTTTTGAGAATGATTTAATAAATATTTGAATACAAAAAGAGAGTAAACTTAGAGACTTTGAATCTTTCATTTGGAAAACCACTCTGTTTAGAAAAATTTTGATTATAATTAGAATGAGCAGAAATCTTATTACATGGTTTCTTTTAAGATTTAACACACAAGAACTGTTTTATGCCTTTTTTCTTTGTTTTGTCTTTGTTTATTTTTCTTTGTGCACCAAAAATAAAAATTCTTGAAGCAGAACTTTTTCTTTGCCAAAATTTTATGCAAAATTGATGAGATATAAAAAAAATAGCATGTGTAAAATATGATTCTTCTATATGGGAAATGTTGTTTGTTTCATTTGATCATTTTTCCTGTAAAAAGTTTATTTAGGGCTGGGGTTGTGGCTCAGTGTTAGAGTGCTTGCCTAGCACATGTGAAGCCCTAGGTTCAATCCTCAGCACCACATAAAAATAAATAAATAAAGATATTGTGTCCAACTAAAAAATAAATATATTTTTTAAAAAGTTTATTTAAAGCTTCTCAAGCATATCTGAAATTGAAACAACAGCATCAGCACATAGAGTCAATGTATAGACTTGTACAACCCTCCCACAAAGGCACCAGATAAAATCCAGCTTGTAAAACAAGGTAACAGTTAACATTATTCCACAGCAAATGTACTGAACCTGCTCTCTGTGCCAACTCATAAATATTTCCATCCACATACAGTTTCCAAAAGAATAGTTTTCCAGTTGCAATTAAACTCCAAGCTGTTGCATATTTTGTGGCTTCAGTAATTTTGCCTATACACAATTAACATTTTGAAGATGATATCCTTAGTTTATTATAATTGCAATATATTTTTCTTATGGAAGTGTGATTTTCAACAGTAAGTATTATAGACAAGGTTGTGTTCCACATCTAAGACTTCCATGTTAATGGAGTTAAAAGAATTCTGCGTTTTTCTGTAGATAAACCCATAAAGGAGCACTTTAGACAAAATGGTTATAGTAAGAAAACTCAACACATTTATTAAAGCCAAAGATTAGCATGATTCTCTAACCTCCACACAGTGAAAGCTCCAAAGATGTTTTTTAAAAAAAGCACCTTAAAACAAAATTTGTTTCTAAAGAAGTGCAAACATTTTCACTTCCTTAGTTTCTTGTGGCAATCAACTCTTAATGATTTTTTGCTTTCAACAATTGGACACTGTGAAGATGTCCTGTCTTCCTTTGCAATTCTACTCGGTTTTTATTGTTATTTATCATAAAACATTCATAATGTGATCAGAGTTCTTATTTGTCGAAGGCCTACTATCTTCTAGCATTGGTATTAGATGCTTACTTAATTTAACCCTCACAATAGCTCTGTGAGGCAATCAATGTTATTCTTATGATACATTTAAGAAAACGGAGAGTCAGAGACGTTGACCGATATCACCAATGTCATTCAGATTGGAAGCAGCAAAGCCAGGGTTCAGAGTTTGGTGTGGACAAAGTAAGTAGTATGAATTAGATTCCCAAAGTAGGCTTATTGCCTGAAAGGAAGAAACTACAAAATGGAATACTAGTAAACATCATTTTATCTAATTTTAGTTTCCATTGTTTAATCTACAAGATAAATATAAGTGAAAGAAGGCAAAACAAACCACAAATATATATCAACACTGCACCAAGGCTGCTGTTCCTATATTTTCTGTAGGTGCTGATGAAATCTAAATTTGGAAACAAGAATCAGAACTATAATATTACTTAAAGGCCAAAGAACTTTTTCTGGTGAAGCAAGTAGTCATTTCAAATAAGTATTTCTCATTGCTTCAATAATGTTTTAATGACTATACCATTCTACCTTTCTGTAAAGTTCACTACCATTTGCTTTCCATTAGAAAATCATTTTAAATGAAGGGCCCCTTTAAGATGAAAAATATAGGCTGTGAGAAGATCATAAATCAGAGAATATTCTTTTGCATTTCACCAAGGATCTATATCCATAAAGATTCAAATGTCAATTACTCATCTTTTTCATTTCTTTCCTGTCCTCAAACCCAGTACGGGGTAGAGAATGGGCTTTTTTTCCCACATCCAAGATGCTTATGTCTCCTGAAGCATGTTCTGTAATGCAAGATACTTCACTTATATTTGAAGTCAAAGCAAAAGCCAGTGCAGGCAGGATGAATCAACTACCTGCCAGCCATATTCCAAGGCACAGGAGAGACAATAAATCTCCATGACAAAGCTCAGGTGAATTCCTGCTGCCTGGAACATGGAGTCTGATAAACTTGTTTGGTTAAGTGTTGAATTTCCAACTTCCTTCTCGTTCTCCAAAATAATGGCATTATAGCTTAAAGAAGGTTTGAAACGCCAAAGCAAACTGGTGCCAGTGGAAAATTCAACTAGTGACGAATGTGAGATTAATCATCGAGGATATGAGAAGCCTTAGTTTGATGCATGGGAATTTAAGAAGACTGGCAAAATTTCTGAAATGCAGAATGTAGTTTTTTGTTAGCGGATATGAGCTTTCAAAGGGGAATATGAAAAGGAATGAGTCTTTTTTGAGTGGTATAAATGACAGACAAGGCTTAAGGTCTTATACAGAGTTAAGGTCTTTCACATTTGCTCTCATTAAATCCTTACAATACTGGGACTCAGAGGTTAAGAAATTTGTCCTAAGACAGGGATAGAAAGTGGCAGTAGTAGAACAAACTGTATGTTCCTCTGAACCTAGTGCACAATTATAATAATATTCAGTTTATCATGTAGAAGACTAAAACCTAATTGTTTTTCTCAAAGTACTATCTATGTGTCACCTGCATTCAGCATCATTTGGAAATCTTCAATTCTGTCCCGGCCCTTACAGAAAAAAAAATTTGGGAGACAGGCCTGGGAGATAGACTAGAACAAGTCTTGCAGTCTGTATTATTACACACATTAAAATTTGAGAGATCCTGCTCTGTGGAAGACATCGGAAAAGCAAAAATTAAAAGTAATACTTGTATTGTTCACTTTTTAAAGGTGAAAATATATAGGTATGTTCTGAGAATAGGAAGTTCTTTCAAAATAAACCAATCCCAACTCCATAAAGGAAACCCTAGGAAATATATAAATCTCCACTGGCAAACATGGAGGCCAACAGTAAGACAAAGAACCTCTTGTTCAAGATTAACACAATTCCTGTGTTTTATCCTAACATGTGGAAAACCATCAGGGGCATATTATATTTTTTTATGCTCTAGAATGTATACATTCCTATTTGGATTTTGTTAGCTAATCAATATGCAGAAACAAACGGAATATAGGAAAAATTTTAGTTTACTGAGAATTACAGACCTGAAATGGAATACTTGCTGGGTATGTTATATTTGGTTCATTAAACTTCTGTGGCCTTAGATTTTATATCATTAAAGTATAATAATAATGATAGTCATAATAATAATATTAACTACTTTGTTGTGTTGCCTCAAGAATTAGCCATAGGACCTGTAAAGAACATGACCCAGATCATGATACAAAGGAAGTAGTTACTCAATGGTGACCTACCTCATTTTAATTATAAAAGGTATAAATTATAGAGAAAATAGAAGGGGAATGCACTCCTTATAAGTGTGATATCTAAGATAAACATATATGTGATTACAAACCATTGAATAGAAAAATACAGCTCTCCTTAAGAGTTGTCTAACCCATCTATATCTTGAAACATTACCAAGGATTTAAAATAACAATATGTTGAACTTTTTCTTAAACTTCATAGAACAAAATGTCTACCATCCTTCATCTCTACAGTTTATGCAACCAGCTTTTTAGTTTTGTTCTAAATGTCCAAAGACAGTTTAGACTTTAGAAATTTAATTTGGTAGATAAAGAAATTTTTATCTATCAGATACATCATACATAGTTTAACCAATCACTGTTCTAAAAATAATACTATTTCAAAGTTGTGCCTATATAACCTAAAAAAATTTGAGTATTTTAATTTGGTGGTATTCCTAACTCCCTGTACTTTAGAATTATTCTACACAACTTATACATAATATGTCATTTTTACCAGGAAAAATCTATTTTAAGCTGATCTATAAATCATCCCCAGTATTTATACAATTATCATATCACCCAATACCCCAAGAAATAAAAATATGGATATGTTTTTGCTTACTGATGTTATGGTGTTGTTTCTAGGAAGCCTATTAAAATAGGTGTAATTAAACTTTGGCTAATTTGGGCAGGGAAAGGAAAATCTTAGGGAAAATCACACAAAACCTTGTTTTTTCAGGTTCTTCATATCTGAATATCCTCTTGGTTGGAATAATTGTTATTAAGAGAACAATAACAAAAATCAGGAACTCTCTAATATGTTTCCCACATAAATGGTAGATACTGGAATTTATGTATTTACAGGAGAAGAAAGTCTGGCTTAGTGTGTTAGCTTGTAAATCAATATGCTTATTCATAAAAAAGTCTCCTGTCAATATCCAGATATTTGTGAATAGCTGAGTAATTTTTCCTGTCAGCTTAAAATTTCTTATCCAGTGCTTTGGTATAAAACTTATAAGAGTCTTCAGAAACTCTAAGACTCCCATGTGTTTACTTGTAGAAATTTTTATAATACTATAGATAGCATTTATACATTGATCATATGTAAGATTTCTTTGAAAATATTTGTAAATTTTTATTTTGATTTTCTCTTTCACCTATGCATTCATTTCTAAATATATGGGATTAAATATTCTAATTGCTATTAATTTAATTTCTAACAATTGCATTGTTATAATTGGGTTTTGTGTGACTTAGTGTTTGAAATTTTGGGGACTGCTATTCTAATTTTGGGGTCAATTTATTCAGTGTTTTTTATGTTGCTGAAATTTTCTAGCTAGCTGAGTTTTTATCTGCTTCATCTACCAATCATTGGAAAAGATATGTTTCAATCTTTTGTTATGATGACAAAATTTTCTAATTCTTCCCTTTGTTCTATTAACATTTTTTTTGTGGTATTTTCAATTTAGAAGAATAGGTTTATTGAAATATAATTCACTCACTGTGCAATTTACTCATTTAAAGTGTACCACTCACTGGTTTTAGTATACTCAAAGATGTGTGCAATCATTACCACAATCAATTGTAACATTTCACCATCTCACAAAGAAACTGCACATCCTTTAACTATCTCCACACATCTTCCTATACACTGCCTCCATCTACAAGCAATCACTAACCTGCTTTTTATTTCTTCAGGCTTCTCTATTCCGAATTTTACATAAACAGAATCATATATGTGTATGTTGTGTCTGTTTTTTTTCATTTACTGTAATATTTTCAAGGTTGCTTAAGTTATAGCATGTATCAAAACTTCATTCCTTTTTATGGATAAACAATATCCATATTGTTTGCATATAACACTTTTTGTTTATCCATTTGTTCATTGATGAACGCTGATGTTATTAATACTTTTTAACTCTTATAAATAATACTGCTACAGACATTTAAGTACATGTTTTTTTGTGTGGATATGTGTTTTCATATCTCTTCCATATATACTTAAGAATAGAAATGGTGAGTCATCTGGTGACTCTATTTAATAATTTAATGAACTGTCAGATTAATTTCCGAAATCCTTGCACCATTTTCCATTTCCACTATGTCTGGCAATTCTGATCCATATGTATTTGCCAATACTTGTATTATATGACCTTTGATTCTGTAACCAGGGACAGGAACCTGGGGTCCAGTCACTCACACACATCAGAAATGAGAGAAAATTATATGAAAAGGAAAAAATGAATTTAATCACAGTTTGGCCAAAACTGGAATGGTAACTAATCAGTTTTTACCCATCTTACAGAAGTGCTACAAATTGTAGGGGGAAAGCTAGGAAATATACATATGGATACTGAGTGAGCCAGAAATAGGTTACAATTCTGGTTCTCAGACATTTGTTATATCCTCCTGGTGCCAGGTGAGGACTTTGGGGGCACTTTCATCTCCCATCCTAGCATGAGGAGATGGCCTGCAGGAAGCTGGGTGAAGAAAATAGTTTACCTAACAGGTTAGCAGGAAATGACTGGAAACTGAGGAAAAAGATACAATTGGGGATTTATTTGAAAATTTCTAATTTTAAATGGGCCTTGTTACAATTCAAGCCAACTACAGGGAATAAAGTGGTTTTTGATTTTCCTCTTCCTGGTGGCTAATGATTTCCTCTTCCTGGTGGCTTTTCATGTGCTTGTTGGTCATTTGCATATGACTTGGAGACATGTCTATTCATATCCTTTGCCCATTTAGAATATTGATTCAGTTGCTTATCACTGAGTTGTAAGACTTTTAAAGTATATACTAGGTAGAAGTTCCTTATCAGATATACGATTTGGAAATAAGAATGTGTACATATGTTGTATAACAGAAATGTATATGTTAAATAATATATATTTTAGTATTCTGTGGATTTTTTCTTTTTAGTGTTATTTCAAGCAAAAATTTTCTTAATTTTGATCAAATCTAACTTATCTATTTTGAATTCATACTTTTGATGTGAAGGGTAAGAATTGATACCCGATTTCAGATTATTCTACAGAGCTACAGTAGCAAAAACAACATGGTATTGGCATAAAAACTGGGATGAAAACAAATGGAATAGAACAGAAGATGCAGAGACAACCTCAAATACTTCCAGCCATCTGAAACTTGACGTAGGTGCCAAAAATAGATGCTGGAGAAAAGATAGCCTTTTTAACAAATGTTGCTGGGAAAACTGAATATCCATATGTAGAATGAAATTAGATCCCTATCTCTTACTCTGCATAAAAGTCAAACCAAAAATTGATCAAAGACTTTGGAATTAAACAGAAATTTTGCAATTGCTAGAAGAAAGCATAGGGCCAGCACTCCATCAGATAATTATAAGCACTGACTTCCTCAACATAACCCCTAAAGCTCAAGAAATAAAAGCAACAATCAATAAGTGGGATGCCATCAAATTAAAAAGCTCCTATGTAGCAAAGGAAATGATTGAGAGATTGAACAAAGAGCCTACAAATTATCAAAATCAAAATGAAAAAGAAAATAGCACCACAAACACTATTGAAATCCGGAGAGTCATCAGCAACTATTTTGAGACTATACTCCTATAAGTTAGAAAATTTTGAAGATATTCACAAATTCCTAGAAATATATGACCTACCAAAATTGGATCATGAGTATGTAGAAAACTTAAACAGATCAATTTCAAGTAATGAAATTGAAGCAGCCATCAAAAAAATCTTCCAAAAAGGAAAACCCAGGACCAGATAATTTCTCAGCCAAGTTCCCCAAGACTTTCAAAGAAGAGCTAATACCAATACTCCACAAATTATTCCATGAAATAGTAAAACATAAACAGATGTAAAAATTCTTAATATTGACAAATCTTATAAAAACCATTTAAAAGATAATGCACCATGATCAAGTGGTTTGAATCCCATGGATGAAAGATTGGTTCAACATATGGAAATCAATAAATTCACCACATTAACATTCTTGATGACTTAAGACTCTTATGAAGATGAAGACTTAAGACTCTTATGATTATCTCAATAGATGCAGAAAAAATACTTGACAAATATAACACCCATTCATGTTAAAATACTATAAAGACTACGGATAAAAGGAATTTACCTCAATCTTGTAAAGGTTAAATATGACAAACATAAGTCAGCATTATCCTGCATGGAGGAAAACTAAAAGACTTTCCTCTAAAAATAGGAACAAGATAAGGATGCCCACTTTCAACACTTCTCTTCAAAATAGTCTCTAACCAGAGCAATCAGGCTGGAGAAGAAAATTAAAGGGCTACGGATAGCAAAAAGGAGCTCAAATTATTTCTGTTTGATGATGATAGACTCAAGTTAGAAGACACACACACACACACACACACACACAAAAAGCAAAACAACAACCACAACAAAAACTTGGGAATCTAAAAAAAGAGGTGAAGGACCTATACAATGCAAAATTATATAACACTAAAAGAAACTGAAGAAGACTTTAGAAGATGGAAAAACCACCCACATTCTTGAATAAGCAGAATTAATATGATGTGGGTCTTATCTCCTCATGTCTCCTGTAGACCTCATAGTTTCTGCCCTCTAAATTACTCTTTAAAGTGTATCTCCCTCACCCTCTCCCTTTCTACTTCCTAATCAGGAACCTTTCTCTGGGGGCGGGGGGGTGGAGGTCTTGTGTGTTGTACTCTGGTGGCTGCGCACCTGTCATGGAGGGCTGTTTTGTATTGGGCAGTCACTCTGCTGAGTTAGTGGCTGCTGGGGATTGGGGAGAATTAGAAAACTATGAGTACCTGGCTATCCAGTGTTCCAAACTGGTAGTTGCCCCAGCTAAAGATACTGATGGAGGTGACCCAAGATGGAGGCAGCTGCTTTCAGCGATGGGGTGACAGGTTGGGTGGGGGAATTCAGTCGATGGCATTGTGTGATGCATTCAGAGATGAGCTCTGTGGCATGCAGTGTTGTGGCTGTTGGCTTTCTTCAGAGCCTGTGATGTCCCCAGGCACAGGCAGGCTATCACGAGTAGGGGACTGTCGCAGTAGCTGCTGAGTCTCAAGGTGGAGGCAACTGGGGGAGCCCCACATTGGTAGATGGGGGCCCACTTGGGAGTAGCGGTTGGAGTTCCTGTGCACAAGTAACTGCCCAGTGTCCTTCCTGGGAGCAGTGTCTGGGAATTCTGCCCCGTGCTGATGCTAGCGGTCCCACTAAGGCACCCTGGAGACCTGCCTGGGGGAGTAGTCAGGAGTCAGAAGTCCTTTTCTAATGCTGAGGTCCAGGTCCCCGAACAGGATCAGCTATGGAGGGGGCCTCTAACACTCTCAGCAAAGCAGAATTCCCAGTAGTTGAGACCTGGGTCACAGAGTCACACAGAATGCTGCCTCCCTCTGGCCCACCATCTTGGATCCCTCTAGATTCTTCAATTTAAAAAAAAATGTTTATTTTTATAGAATCTTCTTCTTGAATCAGTTTTGGTAGTTTGTAGTTTTCTAGGAACTTGACCTTTTTTTTACCTAAGTTATCTAATTTATTAGAATACAAAGACTGATAATATTTTTTAAAATTTTTGCCATCCTGGGGACCAAACCCAGGATCTTGTGTATGCTATGTAAGGCCTCCTGCCAACAAACTACATCCCTAGGCCCCTTAGTATTCCTTTATAATCCTTTGTTTTTGTTTGTTTTGTAAGTTCAACAGTAATGTATTCTCTTTAGTTAATAATTCCAGTATTCCAATATTTGGGGAATACTTCACTTCTCTGTTTTGTTCACCTTTCAAACCATTTGTCAATTCTTTTGATCTATTTGAATAACCTGTTTTTGGTTCATTTATTTTCAGTATTTTAAAATATATTCTGTATTTTATTTCTTTCAAATCTAATCTTTATTATTCCCTTTCTTCTTCTTGCTTCAGATTTGTTTTGCTCCTCTTTTCTAGTATTTTAAGGAAGAAGGCTAGGTTATTGATTTTTAGTCTTTAATATTCATTAACATAGGCATTTACTGACATAAATTTCCTTCTAAGCAGTTTCTTAGCTGCTTCCTATAAGTTTGGTGTGTCTTCATATCAGTGTATATTTTTATTTTCCTTTTAATTTATTTTTGACTCATTGGTTATTTAGTAGTATATTATTTAACTCCCACATATTTGTGATTTTTTTCCAAATATTTTTCTACTACTAAGGTCTGATTTCATTTTATTATAATCATAGAAAATGTTTAGTGTTACTTTTACCATTTAAAGTTTATTAAGGTTTGTTTTATGACCCAGCACATAGTCGATCTAAGATGATATTCCATGTACACTTGAGAAGAGTGTATCTGTTGTCATTGTGTTAAATGTTCTGTAAATGGAGATACAGATGGCTTATAGTATTGCTCAAATATTCTATATTCTTGCTCATTTTTTCCCTCTCTGTTTTATCATTATTATCAGTTTTTATTTGTGTACTTTGAAGCTGCTATTGGGAGCCAGAGAGGAATACGGACTAAGTATAGCCAGCATATAACACTAATTCAATTCTGCTCAAAGCATTTCTAAAAAGGAAAAGTATTAATGGTCCTCTACTTCTTTGATTTAAAAATGTCACAATTATAGCACAGGTGAAAAAAGGAACATATAATATTAAACTTTTATATTGATTTTATAAGAGGCACAATTTCTAAAAAAGACTAAAATAATAGTAATATTGTAGTTTAGTCAACAGAATTAATTAGATCTTTAACCAGATTACTAATTTCTCAGCAATGATAGATGTTGGAGAATTTCCTTGGATTGGGCTGTGTTTGCTGTGTATTCCATGTATGCTGGACATAATAATCAAGAAATAGGATAGGTTTGGCTTGTCTCTGAACTCTCCTAAAACCTCAAGTAAACAATAGTGGTAGGTGGATTATTTGTGGACCTTCAGAGTTAATTGAGGATGATGAAGCAACTTGGTCTCTGCTGGTCAGAAATTGTGAGCATCCACCTATCCCATTTGTGATAAAACACCCCAAACCTATTTCTAATCTTTGATAATAACTTTTTTCCCAGACAAATATGAAAAAAACCTCTGAAGGTCAGTTTTTAAAATGTAATTAAATATTTTTAAGTTAAGTAAGGTGAACCTAATTTTAGTTTCATAGTTCAATCATATCTTATCTGCTTTGGTACAGTTTAGAGTCAAGGCTACTAGGAAAATACTTCATATAAAACTGTAAAACAAATGAACTATCAATCTCTTTGAAAAGGTTAACTCCTCACTTGACTTCATATTAACTTGGATAATATTTATTTTTTCTGACTGAAATGTGTATGATTTGGGCTGTTTTAGTCAGCATTTTTGGTGCTGTGACTAAATGACCTGACCATCATAATTGTAGAGGAGGAAGAGTTTATTTGGATGCTCACAGTTTCAGAGGTCTCAATCCAAAGGAAGCAGGTTCCATTGCTCAGGGCTCAAGGTGAGGCAGAACATCATGGTGAAAGAGTGTGGCAGAGGGAACCAGCTCACATGATGATCAGAAAGCAGAGACAGAGGTCTCCACTTGATAGATGCAAATATAAACCCCAAAGCCACACCCCCAATTCCCATCTCCTCCAGCCACACCATACCATCTCAGTTACCACTCAGTTAATCCCTATAAAAGGATTAATTCACTGATTGGGTTAAAGCTTTCATAACCCAATCATTTCTTCTCTGAACCTTCTTGCATTCACACGTGAACCTTTGGGGGACACTTCACATCCAAAGCATAATAGGCCAATGAGTTGCCAATGAGTAAGGGCCAAATCTCTCTGAACCAGTCATCTTTCTGCCAGAAATTATACAGAACTACTCAGCTTATTTAAGAATAATTGGAGTCAAAGCATGCTTACAGAAGGTTTGCTCTTTCATCTTCTTGATGTTGCTTAGCCTAGTTCAGAAGGTCCTGTATTCCACTATGAAGAAGTGCCAAAGAGTCTTTGGAAATAAACATTATGACTGAATTATCAGTTTATTCATGTGCTTTGGCATTTAGTGTGGCACATTCTGTCAAAGAAATGTATAATCAAATAAATATTTTAGGAAGGAAGAGATGGTCTATTTAAGTGACCAAAATGTATGGCTTTGCTCAAAACAACAGTTATTATTAAACACAGAAGAGAACTTCAACTCCTTTACTCTAGCATACATGTCTAGTTGTCTGTTTTATCACTGTCTGGAAGGATTTCTTCATGACTTCCTGTTCAAAGCTATAGTGCCAAACTGTATAATGAAAGATGTTTATTAATAATTCTAATAAGCATTTCATGGTCAGATAAGTTAGAGAAATTCTGTTTTTGACAGAACTAAAAAGCCATTTTAAAATTTTTAACTGCAGGGTTTTTCAGGACCTTCTATATATTTTTGTAAATTGTGAGTAAGATGTGATAGAGACTGCAGTGTTTTCCAAATATATTTGATCATGGAACCCTTCTAATGAGAAGCATCTACGGAAGCTAGTGTTCCAAAAGAGCCATTTTGGGAAAATTCACTCTGATCTACAAATACACATTAAAATATCTCACTTGTAAGACTTACTCTTTCTTTTTTTTCCTTTTTAAAAATTTATTTTTTCTACTGTTGCATTATAATTATACATAATTTGAGACTTTTGTCACTGAATGTTTAAAAACAATATCATCTCAATGCTACTTAAACTGTTTCTGATCATAGTAAAGAAAGGAAAATTTCCAAATTCTTTAAAAAATATTTTTAGTTATGGATGCACATAATACCTTTATCTATCTATCTACTTACCTACCTACCTATGTATCTATTTGTGGTGCTGAGGATCGAACCTAGTGCCTCATAGGTGCTAGGCAAGCACTCTACCAGTGAGCCACAACCCCAGCCCAAATTGACTCCAGTAGAGTTTTCTTTAAAGAATATATGGTGTATATACACAATGGAGTTTTACTTACCCACTAAGAAGAATGAAATTTTTGCATTTGTTGGTAAATGGTTGGAAGAGAACATGATGCTAAGTAAAATAAGTCAGACTCAGAAAATAAAAGTTCCAATGGCTTCTCTCATATGCAAAAGTTACACCAAAATAAGAAAATAAAAAGGATGAGGAGAATCCCATGAAAATAGCTGAGAAATCAGTGGAATAGAGGAAGGGGACTGAAGAGTAGTAAGGTGGGACTGGAAATGGAAGGAACATCTGGAAGGAGACTGACTCAACTATCCTATATACTATATGAGTATACCACAGTGAACTCACCTTTATGTATATCTAAAAAGCACTTGGTTAAAAGTAGCTTATTAAATTATGCTTTGGAGACTTTTGCCCTAAACATAGGTCTCTGTGAGAAGCAGCCTCTGAACTTAGAAGAGCTCTGCAAATTGTCTCCGAGGCATGAGACTGCACCAAGAACTTCTCTGAAATTAAGTCCCTCAGTTTAATACTATAGGATGGTACCAGCACAAAGGATTTCTAAGTAGGAATTTTGTCATGTATTCAGAGCCTACCCTAGAGGCTGATGCTGCATTGATACCTGGAAGACTGCCATCTTCATTGGAGGATGTCCACCAATTAATTGTCCTGACTCATCTTTGAACTTTCAAAGAGGAAAAAAAGAAGTTTCTCAGATAGAGTGGCTGACTTTGATTCACAGTACATTTTCTCAATCCATTCTAGAGATGACCAAAGCTATCGCAGGAGTTGGAGAGCACATGTGTGAGAGCATTGAGGTGTAGTTTTTTTAAAAAACAAAGATGATTTTGTTTGCTAAGTCTTCCACAACACAGTATGGCAAATTGGATGGCTTCAACAACAGAAATTCATTTTCTCACAGCTATGGAGGTTAGAAGTCTGAAATCAAAGTGTCTGCAGAGTTGATTTCTTTTGATACCTTTCCTCTTAGTTTGTAGATGACTTATCCTGAGTGACTGTATCCTTGTGTCCTAATCTCTCTCTCTCTCTCTCTCTCCCTCTCTTATTTTTTAGGTACTGGGGATTGAACCTAGAGACACTCTGAAACTGAACTACATCAGCAGCCCTTTTCATTTTTTCTTTTAAGACAGATCTCGTTTTGATGTTGAAGCTGGCCAAGATTTGCAATTCTCCTGCCAGGGATTTCTGAGTCACTGGGTTTACCAGTCTTTGCCACCATACCCAGCCTAATCTCTTCTTGAAAGAACTGCTAGTTGTATCAGACTAGGACCCACCCTAATGACTTCATTTAACCTTAACTACCCCCTTGAAAGACCCTATATTCAAATATAGTTACAAATTAAGGTCCTGGAGGTTAAGACTTGATAAAAATTCAGTTCATAACATTAGGTAACCTTTGTTCAGAAGTCTTCCTGTGTTCCATGAGGTCAAATATTTTAGGAACATTTCAGAGACAAGCAAATATTATAAAATTTCATGGCTAATGAGAATGAGTAATGGTGTTTAAAGCTCCTTTTGCTTTTCTATGAATTTCTCTAGATTTTTGCATTCCTGATGATCTATAGAGAAGGAAACTTTTCAGCTGTGCTATAAGATATTTTAAAAACCACTCAGGCATAGGGGTTGTTTATATATACATCTACTGTTTCTTAACTATTTCCAGATCAGAAAATGTATATAAAAGGGTAGTATGAATCTTTCACCCTATGATCAATGCACCAGGTATGGGTGATTCCCCTTGACGAGGTTGAGACCTGAGGGAAACATTATACCAGCACACCCATAACTTTTCCTCAACAAAAACATGGGTCATGGCATGTTAATTTAATTGCAAATGACTGACCTGAAACTGAGGAACTTGAATAAAATCAGACCCAGTGACACCCAGTGACAGAGTAATAGAATTATGACCTGAAAGGGACCTTAGGTATAATATTTTAGTCATCCACAAACCTTGTTACAATTGTTTTCTTGGCCATACCTGTGAAAACCAGCATTGTGTTGTTAATTATCTAATGGCTGTCTTTTTATTCATTTACTTTATAAAAACTTTTAGATGTAGCTATGTTTTAACAAAAAATTATTTTGAATTAGAATTTAGAGTATGTTGGAAACATACTCCTTAAAGTTTTATATGTTGTTTTAGAATTGTTCTCTTCCATCATTCAGAAATAGAATGCAGAAGAGCCAGTGAAGCACTTTGAGGCTCCGGGATGGTAGAAATGGAAGAAACCTGGATCTCTGTATGACTGCAAAGGAAGGTGACATGAGCAAGAAATAAATCTCATGTTGTCTCTTCAGATATTGGTATTGTTAAAAACAGCCTATTGCTGGGTGTGGTAGTGTGTGCCTATAATCTCAGCAAATCCAGAATTGCTGAAGAAAGAGGACCACAAATTTGAGGTCAGATTCAGCATTTCTAGGAGATTCTTAGCAACTTAGCAAGACTCTGTCCCAAAAAATAAAAAGAGCTGAGGATTTAGGTCAGTGGCAAAGCGCCCCTGGGTTCAATTGCCAATACCCAAACAAAAACAAAACAGCAAACAAACAAAAAAACCCAGGCAGCTTACTATGACCAGTATAGTCAGTTTTGTAAGACTTCATAAGGAAAAACTCCAATGATCTTTTTATGCATTTAATTTCATTATTTATCCCCATTTTTTCCTTATGTTAGTGCCTTCCATAAAGCCACCTGAATTGTTTTTTGGCTATGAACTCCATGTAAAATTAGTATTGAAATATATTACTTCAGTATTACTCAAGTATATTATTTATCTCAGCATTTCTTTACATATATATTAACTATCCCATCTAAATATTTAACCTTATTTGTTTTCAGAATATTATACCTAGATATCAAGAAGGTAAGGATATATATGGAGAATGCAAGCTGCAATTGCCCTTGTTCTTCCTTTGGTTGGAAGTCCTGGGATCCTATTTTGGGATGCATTTGAGTCATCTCCAGGAACTCTGAGTATATCCTTATACCTGGAATTTAAGAATAGATAAGAATCTTTGATCACCAAGGATTTAGGCCATTTTGAAATCAAATCACCATCAGAAAGAAAGGTGGGTTGGGGATGTAGTTCAATTATAAGATATATGCCTAGCATGTGTGAGGCCCTGAGTTCAATTCCTAAAACCAAAAAAATAAAAATGAAAATAAAAAACAAACAAAAAAGAAAAATAAAATTTAAATGTAAACATATATATCTATGTAATACAGAGGATTGATGAACATGAAAACCAGGACCCCTTTCATTTTCCATTAGCAGTATTTTAAAATGGTTTTTAAATGTCATTTGTTTTATTTGGCTTGGAGTTTGACAGGATTATTTTAGGAAAGGGAGGGGCATGACAAGGTGGTTGTATTAGTTTCCAGGCACATTTGAGATGAATGCCAAATATCACATAGGTATGGCAATACTAAATATGAACCAAGGCAAACAATCTAAGTTTTAAAACAAATACAGTGATGGAATACTAAAGTTGAAGTGGAATCAATTCATTCAATAATATTATTGAATGTCAGTGGGGTAGCAGCCAACTCAGGAGGTTCATGGTGACTCAAGGGTGTGGACCAAAAAGCACCACAGCCCCTCCTTCATGGGGCTCACAGATTTGTGGAAATACACACAACACAGAGACCATAGACATCACACTCAACACATGATTGCATTGGACAGTCCTGTGCTTCACAGGGAAGTGGGCTCCCTCAAGACTGCCCTAGCACACCTCTCAACACCTAGGAGGTTTCTTTCCTGCTAACCACTTCAAGATGGCCTTACCCTGGGAATTTGCTCCCAGAACTTTATTTCCCTCCTCCACTGGGCTACAGGGTCCCAGCAACTTGCTTTAGAACCGAAAGTCGTTTTACCAGCTTGTTATGACAATTAGCTAATCCTGAAAAACACAAGATTTGCATTAAATAAATCCCATATGTCAGTTAAAAAGACAAAACATTCTGAAATGCATTTTTGTGGAAGAATCCAAGTAATAATGACTTAAAAAGTTAAATCAAAAAAGTAAAAGTTTAATAAAATTAAATAACAAAACCATGTTTTTTTATATAAAAGAAAATATAAGATTCAAATATCACAAGAATACCTTCATAAGGGTCACAAAATAATGACCAGAAGTTCAAACCAGGGTATTAAGGAATTATAAAGGCAGAGACAAGGATTATAAGACTGGATTTATGTACTTATACTAATTGCTTAATAATAAGAAAACTGGAAAGAGAAAGTTAGATCTAGCAGAAATTTCTAATAGATATAACCATTGGATTGTAAGTCATTCTAATGTTACAACCTTCTAGGCAATTTTACTCCATAACTCTTTGGTTAATTCTATCAGATGATTGTTATCTTAGTACTTTCAATTGTTAATGGAAATAATTATTATTCATATTTTAAAAGTATTCTTCCTAGATTGCTCTAAAAAAATGATCAAATCTAATATCTAATACCATGAAATTAATACAAATATAACCTAATGTTTTCATTGCTGTGACCAGAATACACAACAAAAACAATTTAGAGGGGAAAAAGTTTGTTTAAGTTTCATGGTTTCAGAGGTCTCAGTCCATAGACACCGCTTCTATTGCTCTGGACCCAGGATAAAGTAGCACATCATGGTGGAAAGGCCTAGCAGAGGGAAACAGGAAGTGGGAAGAGATCACAGGAAGTTGCACCCTTTCCAGCACAGGCCTTCTGGTGACCCAACTCCTCCAGCCACCCACCCACCACATACCCACAGATACCACTCAGTTGACTGAAAGTAGGATGAACTGATTTGGTTAAAGCTCTCGTAATACAATTATTTTATCTCTTAATATTCCTGTATTTTAAAAGGAGCTTTTGGGGGATACCTCATATTCAAAGCATAACATTTAAGAAAAAGCAAGATAAGGTAGTATTCATCATTAGACATCAGGACGTGTATGTGTGTGTGTGTGTGTGTGTGTGTGTGTGCACATGCGTGAGTGTGTGTGTATAAATTTATAACACGATATTTTGCCCCTGAAGTCAATAAAATCATTTTCTTTTTAATACTATTGACTTTTATATATGCAGTTAAATTGTTTCTTTAAGCAATATCAATAATTTTCAGAATCTAAAAGGAATAGGACTTGGTTCTATTTGAAGAATAAAACTGAATATTCCTATTAGAGATATCATATCCTGATTTTATTCAGTTGGAATGTTTCAATTGGTAAAAATCACTTCAGTTGTATCAAGTATTTAGTATTATTCAATGTAATGCATGGAAGAGAAAACACAATTAGTCCCTTGTATTTAGTGTCATACATCTTCATATCTCAAGTGTCCTAATTTTCATATTTCAGAGATTTCAAAATCAAAGTCTATGACTATTTCTTCACAGTGCCTGGGACCAGACCAGGGCCTCAAGCCTGTTAGGCAAGCCCTTCACCACTTAGCTACACCCCCAGCCTCATATGAATAGTTTTATGACTCCTGGTAAATATTGCCAGTTTTAATTTACAAGAGAATTGGACCAAATTAAATTCCTAGGTGAATATATAAGAGAAATTATTTTCTTAAATTATCACTAGTAATGGAGATTACTTGATTTTGTTATTGTTACTAACTTGAGGGGTGGAGGGTACGAAACCAATATTTTCAGTGGTCTGACATGTAAACAAGATAGAGGGATTTTTGTTGTATTATGTGACATTCAGGATCTCTCTCTCTCTCTCTCTCTCTCTCTCTCTCTCTCTCTCTTTTAAATCAGTAAAGAATGTCTGCAAAGTTTTATTCTACCAATCTTATTTCTTCAGTCTTTGTATTTAGTGTCATCAGTCTGTCCTTGTGGGAAGGAGCCATAGCTGCCTAAGTTTTACAAAAGCAAAATCCAATTTATCACGATAACTACATCCTGCCATCCAGCAGGTTCGTTGCCAACTCTCTGCCACTGCGCTGAGGCTGAATTAGACTAATAGTTTTGTGTACTGAACAGTGAGACTTTCAGCTCCTTATAATGATTCATGTGTTACAGCTGCAGTTCACGATCATTAATAACATCTGACTCCTCGCTGAACCACAGCGCTTCCTTTCCTCTCAGTTTATCTTTTGATAAGATTTCAACTTTTCAGTTTTCTGGGTGAGCCTTTGAAAGTTAATAAAATTCATAGACTTCAAGAAATTATTATTCAAAAAAAAGAAATCATTATTCATATTAGGTTATGTTGTGAGAAACTTAACTATTTTTAATTTTTTCATTAAGATTCACATTTAGAAATATACACTTAACACAGGAAAAACTTTTTCAAGTTTTTAGATAAATTATTTATTCCAATTGTTTTTGGTCTGGAATTAAAACTTGGCAAACATGGCAGGGCACAGTTGTGCATGCCTGTAATCCCAACAGCTGGGGAGGCTGAGGCAGGAGGATCATGAGTTCAAAGGCAGCCTCAGCAATTTAGTGAGGTCCTAAGCAACTCAGTGAGACCCTGTCTTCAAATAAAATAGAAAAAGGTCTGGAGATGTGGCTCAGTGGTTAAGTGCCTCTGGGTTTAGTCCCCATACTAAAACAAAACAACAACAAAAGAACCTAAATTTTTCCACCAACTTCCTGACTCAGCAGCTTTCTCCAATGACAGGTACAAACATGCTGCAGTAGGACAACCCTTGGTCTGGGGTACTCAGGGATATTTTGCCTAATCTGATCATCCAACCATTGATCTGGCGACCATCCAACAATTTTTAAACCACAAAACATCTCATGACGAATCTTGTTCTATAATTTTCTGTGGGGTGTGATGAAACTCTTATCAATCAAGAGCCTACCTCCATGAGAATCTATTTAAGAGCATTTTGATTACCCATTCTGATAATAGAAACTTAGAAGTCCCATAAATGTTTGATTTGTCTCATGATTTAAGTGAACATTACTGGCAAATAAAACAGACTTCTGGATAGATTTTTGAAGACAAAAATATGGAGGGAAACTGTTTTTTCTTCTTTTTTTTTAAGTTTTTTTTTTTTTTTAATTCTACAGAGAGAGAATCAATAAAGGTGGTACCTAGGAACCTGGATTTCAACTGGTCCTCTAAGAATTTTTTTTTAAATTTCATCTCTCTAGGATATTCTGATGCATGTTCAATTTGAGAATCACAAGTGTATGGCACCTCAGAGAAGTAAAATAGTAAACAGCAATGTGAAGCAAAGCATTGTTACCTGCTGGCCATGCATTTAGTAAAACCTCAGGGGTAGCAATATGATTAAGAACTGCAGGTTCTCATTTGAGTCAACCACATTAGAATTCCACTATTACAGCTGCATTGGTTATATCTAAATCTGGGATTACAGTGTTAAAAGACAACCTTGATAAAAAGAGGAGAAACGTAATTGGCTATTAAAATTACAGCCCAGGGGAGTTTATATCATTGTCTCTTTAGAACTCAGAAAAGCAAAGCCTAAAGTAATTGAACACCAGAGAGCAATTATATTTATTTTTTAATCAAAATCTTGTTTTTAATAAAGATCAACTTCTGTGATTGTAAGTCTCCCTGAGGAAGAAGAAAGATCTATATGGGGGCATCTAGGATTGAGGAAAGGTACAGGGTCATCATGGTAGCCTGAGAGGGATGTGAGAAGGTAAAACATCAAGTGGATACAGAGATGAAAGTGGAAGGGGAGAGGCACCAGGAAGACATGCTGCTCTCTCCTCAACTGGCTCTGAGTTAGCCATCATGCCTGTTACCATGACAACAGGTGAATTACACAGTTGCTCGTGAACAACAGAAAAGAAGAAAGAAGAAAAAAGATAAAAGAGGTAAAAGATGGGAGGGTGAGTGACAGAATGTGAAGAAGAGTATTTGGAGCTCTTAGCAGCAGCTAAGAAATGAGAAGTCAGAAGGAAATTACCCTTGCACAGACAGGACCTACTCTAGCACCCTCTGCCACTGACCTAAAATTAATGAGGATGAAGGAAGACGAGATGGCTACCAAAATTTCTCATATTCTTTCATTTAGGACTCAGTCACTTGTCCCCTCATTCTAGCTGCAAGGGAAGCTAGGGAATGTCCTCTGGCAGCTGTGTGCCCACAAGACTAAAAAAAGAGTGATTTAATTAATATGCAGCTGTCTTTACCACCCAGATTTAAGTAGCAAATGGTTAAAAAATGATGTATCCCAAGTCTATCCATCTGACAGCAAAGATGAACAAGTATAGTAAAGTTAAAAGGTGCTAGAAAACAAGAGAAAGATAACACAGCCCTGTTGTGCAGATATCAAGCATGGCATCAAAAGTATGAGAAGTATGAGGAGATGCCCAATTTAAGTGCCACCTTGAACAGTTACCAGATGTTTAACTTTGAGCTGGCTCCTCATATTCTGGCATAACAGTGAAATATGCAAAGGATTGAGAACTCAGATTAACTAATACCTGAAATCCTTTCTACTTCTAGAGGCTTGAAAGGCACATCAAACATGAAGTGTCTTGAGCTCCTCCATAGTAGAAACCTCTTCTTTATTCGATCTAAACTAAACCAAGAACACACAGGCACATATCAGGTACATGTATAGCTTTCTCTGTGAGAAAGGAAATAGAATTGTTGGAAGCATAGTGAAGTAATGAATATTCATATGTGAAAAGCTGTTAGCATAGTACCTCTTCAAGCTTAATAAGTTAGCTAATTTTAATCATTAGAAAGTCACTTCAGAACTCTTTTCAGCCCTCACAATTCAAAATGTTTCTTCTTATTATTATGCTACTACCTAAAAATTCTACCAGATTGCTATCCTTTGAATATGTACCCGAAGTTCATATGTTCAAATTTTAATTCCCAAGGCAACTGTAATGAGATGTGGTGATTTAAAGGGTAATTAGGTTGTTAAGAGGAATTAATGCTTTTCTAATGGGACTGGGTTAATTCTGATAGTTTTCTTTTTCTCTTTTATACACACACACACACACACACACACACACACGGGGAATGGGGGAAAGGATGGGATTAGTTACCATTACAGTGGGTTGGAAATGTTGCTGTGAAATGAGGCATGGAAGTCTCTGTATCATCATTTTTTCCTCCAGTCTCAGATCTCTAGTCAGTGCCTCCTACTGATCAAACCAAATCAGAAATCAGAGGGTGAGGATCCTGGGTCATTCCATCTGCAGGGATCAGTCTGAAGATAAACAGCACCAAGTGGGCAACATGAAGGATCAATACATTTTAAAGAGCAAATCCTTGGTCTAACCTGATCTGACCTTGATCTGCAGGATCTGACACTTTCTTTCTTTATGCAGGTTATCATTGGTCACTCTCTTCTGATTTCAATGAGCTTCAGCTACATTTGGAGCAATGTATCCTGCTTGCTCCCATCTCAATACATTTGCACATACTGTTCTTTCTATCTGATAAGTCTTTGCCCAGTTACTCTGTTAAATTTTAAGTACTCCTTATAGATCAGCTTAAAGGACACTTCTTTAAGAAAGTCTTACCTGACCCTCCAGACTAGATCAGATCCCTGTGGAATAGGTTTAATCACATCCTTCTTTTCTTTATGGGGATGCCTGTTACAGCAATCAATTATTTTTTCAATATCTTTTTATATATTTTTCAATACATATTATTTTTCTTAATTAAAAGAATCTTTGTATTCTTGGCTTGAAAAAGAGTTTGTCTATCTTGTTGACCATTGATTTTCTATATGTTGTGCATATAAACGTTGAAACTCAATTAACATTGATGGATTGAATGAATGAACAAATAAATGAATAAATATTTTTCTTAATTTATTTAAAACTGCAAAACTACTCATATGACTATTTAATGTATCTAAACTATATATGAAATGCCATAGGGGTAGAGTAATCTTGAACTGGTTTTTTCCTGTTTTATTTATTTATGTTAGAGACAAAAAATATATAGAGAAACTTATGTGTAATATTTTACTTCTTAGTTGCCTTTTACTAGGATAGATTGAATGATTACATCTTGTAAAGCCTATGTGCCCAGAGAGATTGTGAGGTCAGAATTTGCAAGGGCAGAACTGTGATTGAATGTGTTCTAGCTGTCCTTACAGTGCTTTTCCCAATTTTCCATTATTGTGTTATGAGCCTTCCCTTCTCAGTGAGTGACAGGGGACTTAAGAAGAGCAAAACAACAGCAAAAGAAGTAGAAGACAAGAAATAATTAAAATCAGAGCTGAAATTAATGAAATCGAAATGAAAGAAACAATTGAAAAAATTGACAAAACTAAAAGTTGGTTCTTTGAAAAAATAAATAAAATCGACAGACCCTTAGCCACGCTAACGAAGAGAAGAAGAGAGAGAACTCAAATTACCAGCATACGGGATGAAAAAGGCAATATCACAACACACTTCAGAAATACAGAAGATTATCAGAAACTATTTTGAATCCTTACACTCCAATAAAATAGAAGATAGTGAAGGCATCGATAAATTTCTTAAGTCATATGATTTGCCCAGATTGAGTCAGGAGGATATTGACAACCTAAACAGACCAATATCAATTGAGGAAATAGAAGATACCATCAAAAGACTACCAACTAAGAAAAGCCCAGGACCGGATGGGTATACAGCAGAGTTTTACAAAACCTTTAAAGAGGAACTAATACCAATACTTTTCAAGCTATTTCAGGAAATAGAAAAAGAGGGAGAACTTCCAAATTCATTCTATGAGGCCAACATCACCCTGATTCCTAAACCAGACAAAGACACTTCAAAAAAAGAAAACTACAGACCAATATCTCTAATGAACCTAGATGCAAAAATCCTCAATAAACTTCTGGCGAACCGGATACAAAAACATATCAAAAAATTGTGCACCATGATCAGGTAGGATTTATCCCTGGGATGCAAGGCTGGTTCAATATACGGAAATCAATAAATGTTATTCACCACATCAATAGGCTTAAAAATAAGAACCATATGATCATCTCGATAGATGCGGAAAAAACATTCGACAAAGTACAGCATCCCTTTATGTTCAAAACTCTAGAAAAAATAGGGATAACAGGAACATACCTCAATATTGTAAAAGCAATCTATGCCAAGCCTCAGGCTAGCATCATTCTGAATGGAGAAAAACTGAAGGCATTCCCTCTAAAATCTGGAACAAGACAGGGATGCCCTCTCTCACCACTTCTGTTCAACATAGTTCTCGAATCACTGGCCAGAGCAATTAGACAGACGAAAGAAATTAAAGGCATAAAAATAGGAAAAGAAGAACTCAAATTATCACTATTTGCAGATGACATGATTCTATACCTAGCAGACCCAAAAGGGTCTACAAAGAAACTATTAGAGCTAATAAATGAATTCAGCAAAGTGGCAGGCTATAAAATCAACACGCATAAATCAAAGGCATTCCTGTATATCAGCGACAAATCCTCTGAAATGGAAATGAGGACAACCACCCCATTCACAATATCCTCAAAAAAAATAAAATACTTGGGAATCAACCTAACAAAAGAGGTGAAAGACTTATACAATGAAAACTACAGAACCCTAAAGACAGAAATAGAAGAAGATCTTAGAAGATGGAAAAATATACCCTGTTCATGGATAGGTAGAAGTAACATCATCAAAATGGCGATATTACCAAAAGTTCTCTATAGGTTTAATGCAATGCCAATCAAAATCCCAACGGCATTTCTTGTAGAAATAGAGAAAGCAATCATGAAATTCATATGGAAAAATAAAAGACCCAGAATAGCAAAAACAATGCTAAGCAGGAAGTGTGAATCAGGCGGTATAGCTATACCAGACTTCAAACTATACTACAGAGCAATAGTAACAAAAACAGCATGGTACTGGTACCAAAACAGGCGGGTGGACCAATGGTACAGAATAGAGGACACAGAAACCAATCCACAAAACTACAACTATCTTATATTCGATAAAGGGGCTAAAAGCATGCAATGGAAGAAGGATAGCATCTTCAACAAATGGTGTTGGGAAAACTGGAAATCCATTTGCAACAAAATGAAACTGAATCCCTTTCTCTCGCCATGCACAAAAGTTAACTCAAAGTGGATCAAGGAACTTGATATCAAATCAGAGACATGGCGTCTGATAGAAGAAAAAGTTGGCTATGATCTACATACTGTGGGGTCGGGCTCCAAATTCCTCAATAGGACACCCATAGCACAACAGTTAATAACTAGAATCAACAAATGGGACTTACTCAAACTAAAAAGTTTTTTCTCAGCAAAAGAAACAATAAGAGAGGTGAATAGGGAGCCTACGTCCTGGGAACAAATCTTTACTCCTCACACTTCAGACAGAGCCCTAATATCCAGAATATACAAAGAACTAAAAAAATTAGACAATGAGATAACGAATAACCCAATCAACAAATGGGCCAAGGACCTGAACAGAAATTTCTCAGAGGAGGACATACAATCAATCAACAAGTATATGAAAAAATGCTCACCATCTCTAGCAGTCAGAGAAATGCAAATCAAAACCACCCTAAGATACCATCTCACTCCAGTAAGATTGGCAGCCATTAGGAAGTCAAACAGCAACAAGTGCTGGCGAGGATGTGGGGAAAAGGGTACTCTTGTACATTGCTGGTGGGACTGCAAATTGGTGCGGCCAATTTGGAAAGCAGTATGGAGATTTCTTGGAAAGCTCGGAATGGAACCACCATTTGATCCAGCTATTCCCCTACTCGGTCTATTCCCTAAAGACCTAAAAAGAGCACACTATAGGGACACTGCTACATCCATGTTCATAGCAGCACAATTCACAATAGCAAGACTGTGGAACCAACCTAGATGCCCTTCAATAAGAATGGATAAAAAAAATGTGGCATTTATACACAATGGAGTATTACTCTGCATTAAGAAATGACAAAATCATAGAATTTGGAGGGAAATGGATGGCATTAGAGCAGATTATGCTAAGTGAAGCTAGCCAATCCCTTAAAAACAAATGCCAAATGTCTTCTTTGATATAAGGAGAGTAGCTAAGAACAGAGTAGGGACAAAGAGCATGAGAAGAAGATTAACATTAAACAGGGATGAGAGGTGAGAGGGAAAGGGAGAGAGAAGGGAAATTGCATGTAAATGGAAGGAGACCCTCAGGGGTATACAAAATTACATACAAGAGGAAGTGAGGGGAAAGGAGGAAAAATATAAGGGGGAGAAATGAATTACAGTAGAGGGGGTAGAGAGAGAAGAGGGGAGGGGAGGGGGGAGGGGGGATAGTAGAGGATAGGAAAGGCAGCAGAATACAACAGACACCAGAATGGCAATATGTAAATCAATGGTTGTGCAACTGATGTGATTCTGCAATCTGTATATGGGGTAAAAATGGGAACGCATATCCCACTTGAATCAAAGTGTGAAATATGATATATCAAGAACTATGTAATGTTTTGAACAACCTACAATAAAAATTAATTTAAAAAAAGCCATTTGAATTAATTCCTTACCTCCGAATATCTCTGTGCCTCATTTGCCCAAGATTTGTACCCAGAAATCTGATGAACAAATGGAGGGTTTCGGGGTAGAGGTAATTCTGAAAATGTGTGGTTTTCAACATGATACATATCCTGCAAAGATTGTATTATCATATGTGGTTTGCAAACATTAGACATGGTTATTCTTAGATCTATTGTAGATAAATATTTTTCTGTTTGATAGACAATTAAATTATGACAATGAGTTAATTCTCTCACTGGCATTACAAAGTGAATATATTAATATATTACACACAAAACAGGCAAAGAATGAAACGAATGTCTGCCATATCCCTTGAATATTGGGGCTCTTTAGACTTCTCTTGACCTCTTTTGTTCTTGTTTGATATAGTTACTGGTCATATTCTAAGTCTCTCTCATGGCTTCCACATTTCTTACACACACACACACACACACACACACACACACACACTAATAGCTTGTAAGACTCTATTGCAACCCAAGTCCTCTCTCTTTGGCTCCATATTTGCATTTTAAATGGCCTTTTTCTACCCTCTCCCAACATATGTTCAGTTTCTTACATTTTCAATCTCAGTTTACTGGATCACCACCAACCTAGTTTTCTAAACTAAAATTCTAAGGCTAATCCTTGAATTCTCTCTCTCCATATATAACTAGCTACCATGTTTTTTTATTCTGATTTCAAAGTATTTAATTAACTTGCCTTCAATATTTTCTCTCCATTGCTATTTCATTGGTTCTGTTTTTTAATACCTTCATGAAATAATTTTCTGTGGTATTCCTGCCTTTTATTAAAAATAGTTTCTCTTCATCATGATTTGGATCTCAAATTTACCTCAAGGATCCATATATAAAAGGCATGGTTACCAGCCTGAAGTGCTATTGGTAAGTGGTAGGACCTTTAGGAAGTGCTGCTAGTGGAAGAAAGTTAGGTGATGCGGGGGAGGCGTGTCCTTGAAGGGGATACTGGGCACCTGCTGCATCACTCTCACTCTCTTTACTTCTTACGAGCATGAGGTAAACTACTTTGCTCTACCCTGGCTCCATATCATGATGCTCTGCCTTATCACAGGCCCCAAAACAGCAGGGTCAACTGACTCTTGACTGAACCATCTGAAACTATGAGCCAAAATAAACTGAGTTTCTTTATTCAGCAAAAAGCTGGCTCATACATGTGTATTCTGGACAGAGATGGCCACCTACAAACCAATGTCTATAGCACTTCATTACCATGCTTTAAGCTTCTCTTTGTACTATAATTTGACATAATAAGTTCTTTAAAGTCTGAACCATATTAATGTCCTCTACCATTCTATCTGTCCAAACTTACTACCTGCTATCTCATATCTATCCAAGATCCTATATTTTGGTTTTTGATGGTATCTGTTTTCCTATGCTTTCTGTGACTTTGGAAGAATGCAGAAGTTCTTTGAAAACTTGCATTTTTGGTGCTTATCTGCAAGGCCCTTTAATGGTTCATTCTTGGTATGTTCTAGACTCCATGTTATTCCAGCCACTATTTGGTTTCTCAGGAAATAAATAGTAGGACTTTAGCTGAAAATACTTGTATGCTCTTTCATTTACTAGATTCATTTAATCATTTATTTAATTATTTAGTAAGCCATTAGTGAATGCCTACTATGTGCCAGGCACTGAGCTAGAGTCCTTTACATAAATTCTATCAGAAAAGCTATATATGTATATAAATGTAGGCATTGATGCTATACTATCTTAAGTCTAAGATACATTTGTATTTGCCAATGTCTGGCAAAAGAGTAGTGCTGGCTCCTTGTAAAAATAATAAAAATAATTTAGAATGCTTATATAATTTTCCAGTCACTTTTATTATTGTCAATTAAAAGAAAGATTATTTTAGGAGTTTATTTTTGATCAAAGTCCTTATGTTACAAAATGTTTCTTTGAAAATTTTGTCTATGATCATAGATAGTGATGAAGATCTCAAAACCCTTCAGAAATCACAAGTGAGATGTAATGGATATAAATTTTGCAGCTTTTATTTTTTTCCCTAGGTGTTCTCTGGCATAGAGGCTATTGAACAATTAAAATGTTGACTGAAATAAAAGAATAAGAAACAACAAATTTCTCCCCTGAACTGCAAATGGAGAAATCTTTCCTTTAGCACCAAGACTTATAAATTACATGCATAATTAACAACATACTCAAGTGTGTATATAAGATGTCCTAGTATGTTTATAGAAATAACTAGTTGACTTATGTTGTATAAGAACTTAATTATCTCTCTTGGAGATTGTGTCTAAAAATACTTACATATTCTTTATACACCATGAGTAAGTTTTATACTATAACTTGGACAGGCAGTTTGAGGCTAAATGTGCCCCTACATATTTTTTTCTTATCTTTTTATAAATGATGTTTTTGAGATACTTGTATTAGCAGGAGCCATAAGTTAGTATAGTCCAATCAAAAAGTCTGAATGTGACTTCTTGTCAATGTTGCTTATATTTTTTCAATGTTTAGTTTCAAATCTAGTCTCTAAGGGCAAGTTATAAATTAAAGAACTAGAAGTGACTTTATGGGGTCATCTGCTTCCCTATTGCCTAAGACACGCACAAGGCTAACTTATCAAAACTGACATTCTCATCTGAATCTCTCTGAAGAAAGGGCCACAGCTTGCTAAGAAGAGCTTAATTGCCCTTTCAGTGGGTAAGCTGATGTTTCTTAGGGGTTTCCAACCTACTTTGGCCAATTTATTGTAAATTAGGCTCAATTCCTTTTCAGTTTTGACTGGTGTCCCCTGGTCACTATCCTTCATCAACTTGAAGGCATTGATTCAGCTGTCATCTTCTCTTTGCCAGAGGAAACAAAACCAAGAACTTTCTTTTCTTTTCTTCTTCTTTTTTTAAAAGAATCTATTTTATTAATTCTTAGTATCCTTTTAAAATGCAAAAAGGTTAAGAATAAGTTCAAGAAGAGCAGATATTTTAGTCTCCTCATTCCCCTCTTTCTCTTTTTTAGTTCATTTGGCAAAACTCAATCAAATTTGCATCCCATTCCAAGCTATTATGCTAGATGTTAAACAGAAAGGAGAAAACAGGAGAGGAATCCTGCCTGCAGAAGCTCACCATCCTGCAGGGTGGTGAAGGAAGGCAGCAATTCAAAGAGTGATAGTGCATTTTGCATGTTCGTACATACACACAATATAACAATATAATTGGGTCATCATTATTCGATATTTCCCATTTCCTTCCCACGCCCCCTTCCCAGGTTCCTTTTCTCTATTATACTCATCTCCCTTTGATTTTCATGAGATTTCCTCCATCTTTGTTTTCTTTTTTTCTCTTTGGCTTCTACTATGAGATAAGTGCATTTTAACATTTTACAGCATGAAACAGTTCTCTCTCTCTCTCTCTCTCTCTCACTTTGCAGTGCTGAGATTGTGCATGGCCTCGTGCATTCTAGGCGCCTGTTTTACCACTGGGCTAAATCTCCAGCCCTATATAATATTTTTCTTTCTATGATTTTTGCAGTTGAGTTCTGACATCAATTCATTTTGTTGGATAAAATGGCTTGTATGATGTCAATCTTTAAAATTTTTTAGAAAGATGTATATGTGTCTGTTTTCTGTTGATGATCACACAACCACAGACTGGGTGTGTTATGAAGTAAAGAGGTTTAATTTGTTTTATGGCTCTGGTCCAAGGGCAAGGGACCACCAATAGAGATGGGCTCCTGGCTGGCAGCATTCTTAGGTTGTATGAGACATCATATGGCTAGAGTCAGGGAGCATGGGCATGGGTAGGTCTGCCTGTTTTCTCTTATAAGGCCAGCAGGATTCAGTGCTGGGTCCTTACCCTAACGACTTTACGTAAGTCTAGTCATTTCCCAAAGGTGCCTACGTTTAAACATTATAGCTGAATTAAATTTATGCTCCCTTAATTTCTTATAATTGTGATTAAATTTCAACACATGAGGGCTGGGGCTGTAGCTCAGTGGTAGAGTGCTTGCCTCGCATGTGTAAGGCCCTGGGTTCGATCCCCAGCACCACATAAAAACAAATAAAAATAAAGATATTGTGTCCATCTACAACTAAAAAATTTTTTAAAAAACTTCAACGCATAAAATTTTGTGGGGCATTTAAATGATATCTAAGCCATAAGCAGTAGCATCAGAAACATTTTATACAAACTCAACATGTGTGGGAAAAAGATAAGTATTCTCCATTTGTTGAGTGTAAGGTTTGGTGTGATCCATTAGATCAACTCTGTTAATTTTGCCTCCAAGTCTTTATAATGTTTTTGTCTCCTTGATCTTCTGTTTACTGAAAGAAGTATGTTTTAAAAGTCACTTAAAATTGCTGAAATATCATTTGTGAGTTTCTCCTGGTACTTCTGCCAGCTTTTCTTTCTTTAAGTTTTTTTTTTTTTTTTTTTTTAACTAGGGACATACAAGTTAAGAATTGTTGTATTTTATTTTTAAATCAAGTGCTTAATTTTATAGTGATGGTTTTGACCCTTAATACTTTTTCCTTTATGCTTATTTTGTCTAGTTTTAATACACTTTGTTTTTTCTTTGCTTAGCACTGGCCTGGTACATTTTTTCCATTCTATTGACTTTAAATATTTTGTTCTTTGTGATCTATGTGTCTTTTACAAGCAAAATTCAACAAGGCTTTTCAAAATATTAACCTACTGTGATGTACTTTGTTTTTATTGAAGAATTAGTTTTTTAATTCTTATAATGATCAGTGTGTGTGTGTGTGTGTGTGTGTGTGTGTGTGTGTTACTGGGGATTAAACCCAGGGCCTCAAACATGCTAGGCAAGTGCTCTACCACCAACCTACATTTCCTGCCCTTTGGGATCTATCATTTTATTATGTATCCACTTTTCCTTTTCTACTTGCATCACCTTTTTTTTTCTTTTTCCCCTTAACTCTTTTCTTTCTACATTATTGGAGTTATTTTCCCAATTTATTTTTTTTTTCTAGCCATGCAGAAATCTGAAGTTTTATTAGTTACACTTAACAACTTTTGGAATTATAAAATGGATTTTGAATTCATAGTGGCCATTTCTCATTTTCATGAATTAGTGTGTTTCAGAATTTTGGAAAATATTTATTTTTACCTTTTCTAATTTTGCTTCATTCAATTTTTTTTCCATTATTTCTCTTGAAGTTCTGTTTAGACGTGTGTCACCCTAATCTCTTACTTACATTTTTCATAGTTTTCTTTTTCTTGGCTTTATTCTGGACAATTTCTTTGGATTTATCCATCAGTTTATGAATTGTATCTTTAGATATTCATTTCTTTTGCTAGTCATGTTGGAATTTAAACTCTTTAAATTTTATTCGGTACTAGAGAGTTTTTAGATGGCAGACTAAAATATCCACACGAAGTTGTAAAAATCTGTATGAGGTTAAAATTGCATGTGATTCTATAGTTGCTTCAAAATTAAAAGTTGAAAACAAGTTAATACAAAAACTATATGAGGATTATTTTTTAAACTGTAAATTCATAAAAAGTTGTTGTTGTGCTTTTGAATTCTCAGGAAAGAGTTTCTCTTAATCCAACCCATACCCATGCCCATGTATGGCCAGGGCTGAGACAAGCAATGCTCCTTGCTTTATTCTTCTGGGCATCAAACTTTATTTCCTATTTGCTTTTATACTGCTGGAAGAAAATTCTACCAGTTCTCCATTTTTGAGTGAGTGCTAAGTATTATTATCTACCTGCCCTTGCATATTATGCAGACATTAGAAGAAATGCAGGTGTCCAGGCTTAATTAGAGACTGTCAGAAGGAAGAAGAGCCTTATAGCTCATTTACCCTGCATGCATGTGAAGGTTCCATAGATACTTGTTTTCTCTTCTCTACTCTTCTCTTCTCTTGTTTCTTGCTTCTTCTATTTTAAACTCAGGCTTGTATTTACAACTTAAACTATTCACACATATTCCTTTAACATCTTAGTTAATTTTCTCTACAGAGAAGTTCAGTTATCTGGTGCTACATGAAGAAAAGTTTGAACCTACTCTCTTGTGTCTATAACTTTGTTTCCTCTGCGAACTCATCATTAGTTACTAATTTTTGTGTTCTTTGTGGGTGGCTCTGTTACAAGGTGACATCATCACATCCTCCTGCAATGAGTCAGCTAGTTGGAGGTTAAAAGGAAAATTATTGTTCCATCTGCTTGCCACCTAACTTCTAAAGTAGGTAACTTCATCTCCTGACTTAAAAAAAAAAAAAAAAATCCTCTATCTGTATTTTTCAAGCGGAGTGTTAGTGGTGGTAGGGTTCTATTTCTATCTTTTTCCCCTGTTAAAGTTTTGATTTGTGTTCATGTTTATATCATTGTATTAAATCATTTTATGTTTCATTTATGTTTCTATTTATAGTTTTATATTTTTAAAGCATTGTCAACCTTTGGCTGTGGAGGTTATCAGACCTCCCACAGTATCAGATCTGGCTTGCTGATTCCAATTGTTCTGGCTTGCACCTGTCTGCACAAAAAATTTAGAAAGTATATGATGATGAGACTATAATCCTTCTCCAAATTCTGAGTTTTGCCTCCAAAAGATTTTATAGTTCTTATTTAGGTTAATACCACCCTCCTTTCTGGTGCTGAAGGTGTCAACTGTCGAATTGATATAATTCATCTGAGGCAAAAATTAGCAATGTAGTTTCCTTGGAGTGCTGACCATACCTAAAAAGGTTTTGAGTAGTCGATGACTAAATGAAGTGATTACTGTGACAGTGTTCCTAAGTCATCACTGGAGATCAAGAGAGCACTTGAGACCTCAGAGTTCTGTAACCCCAACCCTGAGCCCAAGCCAATGCGTCCCTGAGAATCTTGTACAATGTGTGCCCTTTGCTGAGCCACGAATCTTGAGGAGGCCCAGGGTGGAGAGCAAGGGGAAGTGATAACAGGGCTTTAGTATATACTTTTTTCTGCAAATCTGCCTTTTGCAACAGTTTCTTTGCCTAACTTAATTGTGATTTTTTGTGTTGATATCTTGTAGTACATTAGTGGATGGTTTTCTTATTTAAAATAAAACGTCCTACTGTTAGTTAATAATATAATTACTGGTGACATTGAAATGAGTACTATTTAAATTAGGAGATTAGTTGGGAAGGTTATGTAGGCCTAAATGAAAACATAAGAAAATGCAGAGGAGAAGATGCTCACCAGCCAGCCGGTATATCTGTGTAGGACTCCAGGTTGCTGTCTGATGGATCTGCAGATCCCCCTGCCTCAGAGGATGGAGATCAGACGATATGGGCTGATCCTGAGTTCCTTTGAAGTGGACATCAAATACAAGAAAATGCTCTCTCCATCTGAGGTCAAAAAGAGGGGCACTGCAGCTCCAGAAAGGTCAGATCTTTGCATTTGATACAAGCCTGTCTGAAATTTTTTTTTTTTTTCAGTAGACTCCTTGGAAGTGAGGTGCCAGGCTGGGAATGGCAGCCTTCCTCCACCTGTATTAGAGGTTTCCAGTACCTACCGAAAAGAACTTGATATTTGTTAGACAGCCAGACTGACTGTTTTGTGATGCTTTGGTTTTATAGTTATGTACTTCCTGTGTGCTTCCCTGGCTATCAGAAACTCTGGGAATCAGATTCTGGAGAACACTGTGGGAATCTGGAATATCAGGGTCCCACTTTGCCACTTCGTATGGGAAGAGTACAAAAACTCTAATCATGTCTTTTGAATTTTGTAAGAGATGGCAGTAGTTCTTTTCTAGTAAGAAAGAATTGAAAAATTAAACAAAACAAAGAGTGCATTACTCTCCCTAGGTTCTCTCTTACTGGGTGTATCTTTCCTGGGCATTTAGTTCTTTCTCTTGATCTACCAGCATTATCCTTAGACCAAGAAAAAAATTATTTTATGGACACATTCATATATAAAATGGTGCCACATTTTTGTTTTATAAAATGAAAGGCCTAGTTAATAACTCATATGTGACTCATTGTTCTCTGGGAATTAAATATGAATTTTATTATAGCCAATGTAGTCATGGTGTGTGACTTTTATCCTTAAGTCATATTATTAATTTATTCTGTGTAGGCACCCTCTTCAATTGTTGCATATTCTTTTCTTGAAATCTTGCTGTGCTTTGTAGCAAATATGCTAAAAAACAAAACAAAACAAAAAATCCTTTATTCTGAAAAGAGCCACCCATTGAGTAGGAGTGTGAATTCAAATGTTAAGGTCACCATGGAATCCCACAATTATGCAGCTCAGTAAGCTCTGTGTGACCTCACACTTTTGTTAAGCATCTCAGGGGGGAAAAGAGGCTAACACTTGCTGCTTGTAAGTGTTGAATGAGCCTTTGTTTACTTTTGCCTAACTTCTCCCTCACTCCTCACCTCTGACCAAGACAAAGAAGCATTTCCCAGCATATGAAAATTAGGTTATAGAAAACTGAGTCTGATTAATCCATCTCTGGAGTACAAATCACTGAACTTTTCACCACAGAGTGGGTTTCTTTCTTAGAGATTTTCCTCCTTTTAATACGCTTTTTCTACAACATATTCAGTCTATAACCTCCTACCAAGCCTCCCATAATTCTTGTCCTTCTTGTTGGAAAAAATACATGCATTCCATCTCAGGCACCAAAGTCTTGACTCATGTCAGCCTGAACTCTAAAGTGTATAGTCCAAAGTCTCATGCAAATATTCTCTAAGTCAGATATGGGTGAGATTCAAGAAACAATCCATCCAGTGGCAAAAATTCCTTTTTTAGTTTTGAACCTGTGACCTTCCAAACTACAATGTGAAACTGTGCTTTCAAAATCTCATGTTGGGGCCAGCATAGGATAGATTTCCTATTCTAAATGAAAGATAGGAAAGTAGGAAGAGGTTCCAAGCAAATCCTAACCTTAGCAAGGAAATTTCTATTAAGTCTCAAGGCCCTAGAATAATCCTCTTTGTTTAGATGCCTGCCTTCCTCATTTCCTGGGGTGGGATGGCTGGACAGGGAGAGGCTATGGGTGTCACCATCCTCAGGACTCTGATGAATGGTTCCATTCTCAAAGCCTTGGGCAGAGACAATTGAACCTGTTGAAACCAAGGTGGTAGCCCTAAAATTGACAATATTCCTGTAGGCATAATCTTACCTCTATTCCTGGCTTCTGTTGAGATGGCTGATCAAATCCCTTGGTCTCATCCTTAATTTCAGCTACATACTTAGTGTTTTCTTCAGACAAAGTTTTCTCACTTGTTGCAATAATGGAGAAATTGAGAATTTTTCAAATATTCAAATTCTGACCCTCATTCCTTCAGTTCTCACATTTTAGTATAAATAGGGGGAAAAAGGTGGTTTTGTAATTGTCTCAGCTAATGTAAAGTTTCATTACTTACAATATCTACCTTTGCCAGAAGTATCCTTTAATATCCATGGTTCTAACGTGTACATCAAAACTCTCCTATTCTCTAGCCATTACCCAGTTGTAAAGCCACTCACACATATTTGTTATAATAACATCCCACTCCTGGTACCAAAATCTGCACTAGTCAGGGTTCTTCAGAGAAACAGAACCAATAGGATGTATATCTCTATCTGAACCATCTATCTATCTCAGCCATATAGAGATTTGTACAAGGAATTAGTTTATGTGATTTTGGTGGCTGAGAAGTCCCAAGATCTGCAGTTAGCAAATAGGAAGTTTAGGAATGCCAATGTGTAGTTTCAGTCTGTCTGGAAGACCTGATGACCACCAGAGCTGATATCATAAATTTCAGTCCAAAAGCCAACAGCATCAAGCCCCAGGAAGAGCTCATGTTTCCATCATCACAGTCCGAAGGTAAGAGAACACCAGCATCCTACCTGGACACTGGGAGTCTTTTTGTTCTATTCAGATCTTCAATTGATTGGTGAGGCTCACACACACTAAGAAGATCAGTCTGCAACACTCAATTATGTTTTTAAGTGTTAATTCCATCCAGAAACACCCTCATAGATATACCAAGAATAATCTTCAATATGAACATCTTAACAACATGCCCACCCTTGTCAAAAATTGACATTTATGTGGGAATTATTTCTGGCTTCTTTAGTCTATTTCATTGATTTATATGCCTGATATCTTATATTTTTACTATCATTACTATAATTTTCAGTGACTACCTATCCTAAAATTTGAGAATATCAGAATAATATATTTTCTGGTAGCTTGCTTACTTTCAAAGTGTATTTCCTGGTAACAGTACGATTTTTGGACTTCTTGGGAATGCCTACCACCTCAAAGTAAGTTCTCCTTTATTTTATCAAATATATTCTTACATTAATTCATTCAAACTTCATAACTACACAATTATGGTCCAACACAGTAAATTTTTAGTGATTTTTGTGCTAGCTTATTAGTAAGTATTAGGGACAACAAATGATAGGTTTTATAAGCTAGATCTATCTAAATTTTAAAAATTTCTGTAGAAGTTATTTTAATATTTTTCAGCATTTAAATTCTGGCTTACCTATAGCTTTCAAACAATCATTGTTTTACCTAACCATGTAGAACAAAGTTGTATGTACCCAAAATAGATGCAGGCCTCCTTGCACAGTAGCTGAGTGTGAAATGCAGTAGGCCCTTTTTCTTCTAGGTACCTGACATCTGTGAATCACAGAAATATCAAAATAGAAAAGGCAGAACAATTGTGGGAGTGAAGAAAAGAGAATAAAAGGACCTGCTCTCAAAGAAACTTCTGAATCTTATTAAGAGACAGGGTATACATTTATGGTGTGTAGAATCAGGTTTTCTTTTCAATTCCATATAAAGAGAAAATCTTGCCTATAATCCCAAAGACTTAGGAGGCTGAGGCAGGAGGATTGAGAGTTCAAAACCAGCCTTAGCAAAAGCAAGGTGCAAAGCAACTCAGTGAGACCCTGTCTCTAATAAAATACAAAATAGGGTTAGGGATGTGGCTCAGTGGTTGAGTGGTTGAGTGCCCCTGAGTACCAAAAAAAAAAAAAAAAAAAAAAAAAAGAAAGAAAACAAAGCACATCAACAACAACAAAAACAAACAAACAACAACAAAAAATAAGAGAGAGAGAGAGAGAGAATATCTTTCCATTCGAGAAATCGATATTAACAAGTGGGACAGGAAGATACTGGTTTTATTATAAAAACAAAACATCTCTTCAAAAGTGTATCTCTTGTAATTGGACCTTTATTTCAAGTTAGCAAATGAATGTACAAAGAAACTTAAGAGATAAAGCAGACATAGCCTATTGACTTTTTTTTTTCAGGTTTTAATTTTTTTAAATTTGAGCTAATACAAAAAGTACAAATATTTATAATCTCACCATTTAAATTTTACCCTCCCCCTCCTCCTCCTCCCACCACTTAGGCCTATTGACTTTTTATGCATCTGTGTCTTCATTCACATTCTCTTGAGAGATTTTAAGACAGAATTACCCCTGTCAGCTAAATACAGCAGAAAACAGCACAGGTTTGGAGTATCTTAGACAAATTATCTAATCTCTCTAAGCTTCTGTTTTCTTACCCACTTGCAACCTTGTAACAAAAAATGACTTTATAAAAGCATGTATAAAATGATAAGAATGAGAAATGAAAACCTATATTGTTTATGCAAAACCTAAGCCTATATTTATGCAAAAGAATAGAAGTATAGTACAGGAGAGGGGCCAGGGTTAACCTTGAATCTTCATTTTTACAGTACTCAAGTTCTTTAAAAATTAATTTTCTTGATATTTAAGTTCATACAAAATTTGATTTCTTTAAAATCTGTACTAATCTTGTAGAAGCGAACATTATTTGCCTACAGCTCTAATTTGTTGCTTAGCATCCATCTTTTAATATGAAGTGGGTAAACCTTAATTATTTCCTATTCTCTGCAGTTCTTGTCCAGATGGGGAAATCTGAAGATCATTAGGGTGTGGATGTATTGTAGAACTGTGTAAATTTGGAGCCAACCATGAGGGTCACTGTTCACTGTGGCAGTGCAATATGGTAATGGTCTGTGGTCCAAAAAAATTTTGAGCTCAAGAGGGCCTTAGGGCTTTTACCTAGTGACTTGTTTTAGTGGCTGAATTCATCAGGTTCACATTACTGCAATGAAATACTGGAGATCACTGAAGTAAAAAGGGGTTTATTTAGCTCAGAGTTTTAGAGATTCAAGGGTGTGGTTCTGGCATTGGCTCAGTTCCCAGCCATGTCACATCATGATGGTTAGCAAGATTATATATCACAGCAAGCAAGTGATGACATGTTGAACCAGGAGTAGAGAGAAGAGTATTGATGAGGCCACACTAGCCCTTTCTAGGGCAGCTCCTCAAGTGACCTAAAGACCTCCCACAAGGCCCAGCCTCCCAAAGATTCCTACTGCCTCCCAATAGTGCTGCCTGAGGATCAACCTCTTAACATGTGGATGTTTAGGGTACACTTCCCATATTCGAACTATATCAGTAACTTTTTATTGGAGAGGAAGATAGAAAAAGATAATAATATTGCCCTCCCCAAAATCTGTATCAAATATTATATCTGTATCTTGGGAGGTTTCTAAAGGTTGGGTGTTGGATATAAGCTAGAAGCATAAAATATAAAATAATAATGTTCAATAAAACTGTAGCTTGCACAAATTTCTATCAGTTATTTTTCTGCTGATGGTAGAACCAAATTAAGAGAATTTCATTAGGGCATGTTTTACAAGTTGCACTTCTATTTTTTATTTAATACAGTTTTGTGAATAAACATAAGAGGACAGAAGAGATAAATTTCAATAGTAGATTTTCAGTGAAGGAGAAGAGGATCACTCCCTTTTAATTTTCTTTTTCTTTTTTTTTTTTTTTATCAACTAAAGTTCCAAGTAATTATCAGTAATTTCAAATTATAGTAACTTGAGAATCTTGAAGGTTGACTATTGAACACACATAAGACTTACCTATGTTTACTATATGGCACATCATTTGCATAATGAAGTTGGATTCTTGACACTTTTTGGATAGAAAATCAAGTACACATCTGAAAGTATTACCAAGTCCCTAGTGTCCCCTCAGAGCACAGGGTTTCTGTATCTTCAAAGAAAATTACAAGAAGCATGAAGAGCAAAGTAACTTCTACTCTCCCTTCAGTGTTGCTATAGATGCCAATAGTTTCATTTTATTCTAGCTTAAGTGATTTAAAAAAGGAAAATCAAAGTAAAGTCTTGTTTTCCATCATTGGTTCTTTGGAGGGGCAATTGTCATTTCTTATGCATTTTTGCACTTCACTTGGAAAACAAGATCTGATAAGAAATCATTTACTGATTTAGAGAAGGGCATGTACCAGGGCTGTTTTTCTGGTCATGCCCATAGATTTCTGCTGATCCATGCATACCTTCTTGCCCTGTTCCCATTATAAAACAATGACTCTTATTTGTAATATGACCAACCAGGGATGGGGTACATTCTGCAACTACAGAACAAAATGAAATCATTGACTTAAACATGGACTGAACCTTTGATGCCGACCCCATTATTACTTTGACTGATGTGGGAAACTCCTAGAAGCTTGTGCTTAGTATTTTCCTGAATCACATGATTAAAATGCCTCTGTTTGTAAAATAAAATACGGGAAAGCAACCTATTATTGATTTTATATAGGTACCTAATGCTTTTTGGAACTAGTAAACTATTTAAATGACTACTCTAGAAATAATAATTGAACAACAGCAGTATCAGTAACCATGATAGCTAACATTTCTTGTTTTCTTTTTATTTATTTATTGTATTTTTAAAATCTTGGACCCAAGATTTCACTAAGTTGCCCACACTGGTCTCAAACTTGTAATCTTCCTGACTCAGCCTCCCAAATTGCTGGGATTATATACATGTGCCAGTGCTCCTGGCTATTGAGTGTATTCTGTAGGCCAGTTTTATGGGACAGATTGTCTCCTTCCCCAATCCGTATGTTTCAGTCTAAAGCCTCAGTACTTCAGAACATGACTGTATTTGGAAATAGGGTCTTTCTGTCTGTCTGTCTGTCTGTCTGTCTCTCTCTCTCTCTCTCTCTCTCTCTTTTGTTCTGGGGATTGAACCCAGGGGCGATTAACAACTGAGGCACATCACCAGCCCTTTTTAAAATTTTTTATTTATAGACAGGGTCTTGCTGAGTTGCTTAGGGCCTTGCTAACTTTCTGAGGCTGGCTTTGAACTTGCTGTCCTCCTTAGCCTCACCAGCCACTGGGATTATAGGCATATGCCACCAAGCCCAGTGGAAATAGGGTCTTTAAAGAGGTAAAGTGAAAGGAGTCATTAGGGTAGGTTTTAACTCGACATGAGTCCTCCTTCTAAGAAGAGGAGATAGGGATACAGGCATGCACTCACAGAGAGAGGATCACATCCAGACACAGGCAGCAAGCAGTTGTCCATCTACTAGCCAAGGAAAGAGACTTCAGGAAGAACCAATGCTGTTGACCTTTGACTTTTTAACTTCTACTCTCCAGAATTGTGAGAAAATATTTTTGTTGTTTAAGCTACCCAGTCTGTTATATTTTATTATGGCTGTTCTAGTAAATTAATATGGCCAGGTGTTGTGATAAGGGTTTCACATATATTATCTCTACTTTTATGCTTCACTGTAGGATGCATACTGTTATTATCCCTACTTTGCCAATGAGGGGTCTTAGCTGTGGACCTTCTTCAGAGAGCCCCTGCTGTCAGGTTTCAGCTATACTGATAGCTTGCTCTCTCCTACCTTTTCTCACATGAATGACTCAGGGTAAGTACCCTCAGGGAGGCACTGTGACTGTTCTCATTGTACAGATAAGGAATTCAAGACCCAGGAGAGTCTTATCTAAAGTCACTCTGCTGTCAAGTGGCTGAGCCAGAATCCCAAGTACAAGTCAGGTGTGTCTGACCCCACCTGTTGTGAATTAGAATCATCAAACAATCCTGCCTATGTCTCTTTTGATGTGGAGGAAAGAACCATCCCTTAGCTTTGTTTTTGGATCTTTAGGTTCTGGAATAGTGCTTGAATAAAACTGAAACTTCTTTCTGCTTGCTCGAATGAATCATTTTAAATTTTAAATGTATTCATTATTGGTTAGAACTGAGAGGAAGAAAAAGACGTGAAAGGGTATCACAAACAGCATAGTTACTTCCTTCTGATAGAATAACAGTTTATGGCAGTTATTTTATATTTTAGTGATGTAAAAGGATTCGACTGCTAAATGGTAGAACTACTAAATGACTTTCCGTGAGCCATTAGGTTAATTTATCTACTGCTTGATTAGGCTTTTATTTTTTATGTCAACAAAAAGGCAATAACATTTTCTCTTAATTTTATAGAGATTTCATAAAAGTTACTGAATAAAATAGGAATAGGAATGCAATCAGAAACAATTTTAATTTAATTGAAGAAGCATTAAATGAGGAAAAAATTCAAATAATCTAAAAGCTATTCTGTTAGATCATTAGGAAGCTCTTTTAAACCTAGCACATTTACATAGTATATTCTTAAAACTATCATTTTTGAAGCCCCGCAGTCATATTTTTAAACCTACCATCATAAACAACAATAGCACAAATTCAAGAAAATTCCAAGGAGGTATGGAAAGATATAAATGTGGATGGATATATTTCAGTTGTTTCAAATTTGCTTTTTCTGGTAAAATTCATTCTTTAGAACCTGTGTAAAAACCATGAAGTTTGCCAAACGTAGGCCATATACTTTATGAAAAGACTTGACAACACCCACCTGTTGAAATTCCTGCACTCAGAGATGGATATACCAGGTCATTGGCCAGGGTATGTTTCCACCCAGCATACCTAACACAATTGCTTATTTGCTCTTTCTAGCTTACAACTTGTTAGAAGCACTAAATTTATAAGGAAGGTTTGGGCTATAACAATGCTTCAACATAGGAAGAGATAGAAAGAAGTCAGTTTTAATTTGATAATGTTAAATACAAGGGAGGCGGCAGTAGAGAAAGAGTATGATATCCACAGACAGTCCTGTGTATAAAATTTCCATCTACCACCTGATCATTAACTCATAACCCCAGGCAAAGTATCTAAAATCTCCAAGCATTCATTTTATCTTTCACGAGATGAAAAAAAATTCACTATACCTGTGATAATGGTTGAAAAGATTAAATGAAACAACCTGTAAAATGCCTGGTTGACGTAGCCCACAATTCCCCATGTATGCTTCAATAGTTTTCATGACTCGGTGGGCCCTGAAGTAGTTCTTGCTCATAATACTGATTCTTGATCATCATGAAAAAACATGAAGCTACATGCAAAACATTTCTATTTATGCCTATATATACCTCAGGTTAAAAAACAAATCAAAATAATTTTCATTTTGGTCATCTCTGGAATGAACTACCTGATCCATTCTCTTTGGGTATTTCTGTCACCCTCTGGATGCCTGTGATACATACTGTTCTTTTACAGGGCCCATGAGAAATCAGCCATGCTTTTTAAATGTTGCCAAGTCACCATCATAAGGGAAATGAAAGCTCTGGGAAGTCTCCTACTGGCCATTAAATGCTCTAGCCCAGGAATGATACATCACTTCCACCCATGAATATGTCCTTGTCACATGGCCTCATCCAATCATGAGGGGCCAGGATGTCTAATCTTACATAAGCCCAGCAGGTGAATGACTGGAAATATTTGGGGAATAGCCCCAGTGACTAAATTCAAGAGGAACTGATGAATAAATCCAATTGCTGATATATTTATTTATAAAAAGAAAACCCAGGCCACATCAGATTTGATACTAATATTCATTTCTGAAAAAGTATTTCTCTTTGCCATCTTATCATTTAAATGGGGAATGTTGATTACTGAGGCTCGTTGGTGTTGGATTTCCAGGACTAAACTCAGTACCAGAGCTGAGAAGTTTTAATTAGAAAGTTGTTTGGTGGATCCAGACTCAGTTCATAAGAATTGGATAATTTAGGGGAATAGTTCATCCTTATTTTGGTAAAGATTAAGGAACTATCCTTGTACCAGAAAAGAGAGTACTTGGAGTGTTATCCTAGATTGACTGTCTCTCTTATAACATGGTGAATAATCTTTGGTGAATTTTATATTTAGGCTTTTGTTTTATCCTCCTTCAAACTGATTCATCCTTCTCAGCCAGATTTCCTTCAAGTATACATTAATATACTTAATAAGACTTAAGTTTAAGTCCTGACATTCTTGTTTTTGTGGGTTTTTGTTGTCGTTTTTGTTGGTCATTTTGTGTTGACTAATGCATACTTTATTTAAAAGGTGGCTCCTGCCTGTCTCTGATCTCATGGCTTAACCATGTTTATTCCAAAATTGGGAAATGACTTTAATTGAGATAAATAGAAATAGTAAATGATTTTTTTTCAATCTGTTCACTAGTTCATGGGTACCAGAAGCAGTTTTTCCGGATAGGATTCTTGGATCTGATTTAGGTTCTTATCTGGTTCAGTGGGGCGGGAGGATAAGAAATAGTGATGAAACCATTGGTTCAGGAGGTGATGTTGACTGTTCATGAGCCTCTGTGTTAGTTGCTTTCCATCATTGTGACAAAATACTTGAGAAAATAAACTTAAAGGAGGAAAGATTTATTTTGGCTCCTGGTTTCAGAAGTTTCAGTCTGTGATTGACTCCACAGCTATGGGCTTGTGATGAGACAAAGCATCCTGGCAAGGACTGCATGGTGGCGTAACACTGCCCACCTCCGGGCCACTGAAAAGGAGAGAGAGAGAGAGAGAGAGAGAGAGAGAGAGAGAGAGAGAGAGAAGGAGGGCCCCAAAATATCCTTCAAGGACATGCCCCCAATAACCTACTTTTTCCAACTCGGTCCCATATCCTGAAGTTTCCACCACCACCTAATAATGTTGCCATCACCTGGGAAACCAAACTTTTGACACATGAGCTTTTGGGGAACATTCTAGATCCAAACCAAACAGTCTCATAATTTTTACATTAGGACCAAAACAATCACAGGGATATATTAACCATGGCATAGATAACATCTTTAGACAATGATGCTATTCAGGCAAGAATGTCTCTGTTTTAATGAAAGTATTAATACTAATCACCAAAATTGTTATTTTGGGAGGAGGCAAAGTAATATAATTTTAAAGCAGAAAGAGCCTTATTAGAATCATTCAGTTTAGTCTAAATTTTTATGTTCATGACTATGATTGATAAAGGCCAAAAGATGCTGATGAAATTCATTTTCCTTAGAAAAATAAACAATATTTGACTTGCCACATTTAGCCATATGCTTGTTGAAAAATACGGATTTTTTTTTTTTTTTTAAATCATTACAGAGACAAAATCAGAGCCAAGAAGGAGCTCAGTACTTATAAGGTCAATACTGGTTGGTATATTTCCAAAAAACCGTGCGAGAAAAAAGTTTCAACATTTCATTGAGCAAAAATATATACAAACTGCCCCCTTGGGATCTGATTGTCCTTGACTAGGGAAAATAATTGCGTGGTAGAAGGATCTGTACTCAGCTTTCTTGCCAATACAGGGTCTTGAGACTTGGGATATGAGAGAATTGCCAGTAGTTGCTGGGCTTGAGGCCTACCAGCTGGGGCACCTCATGGAGCAAAGCCCATGAATCTCTGCTAGAAATGTCAAGGAGTAGGTAATCAGGATATTTGACTCACTTTCTACTAAGAATATCATGATAGAGAGATTAAAAGAAAAGGTATTATGTGGTGGGAACTAAAACAGTGTTAATATTAGCTCATGTTTCAAAAGTTCTCAGTATCAGTGTACAAGAAGAACACTTCAATATTTCATTGAGCAAAACTATGCATACTTATTAAGAAATTTGTTGACCTTGGTAGGAAAAAGGATGTTTTGGGGAGGAATTGTTTATTTATTCTGGGAGTTTCTGGTTTCCATCAGTTCTAGAGTGTACTTAAGGTGAAGCTGAGCACATACAGAATCAAATTAATCATTGGTCCAAAGCCCCACCTTCAAGCATTTCAAGTTCATTAGCTTCACATCCTATAATCCTATGAAATGAGTAGGAAAAACAACCTCTAGGATCATTCCATTATTGCTTATCTGAATGGATACTTACCTAAAGTTACACTCTCAGAGTTAGCATTTGTGAACTGGCCTGCTTCTGTTTCTAAGGGCGGTCTGAAGAGAAGCCTAAATTTTTAATATAAATGACAAAAGCCTCAGGTTGTGTTATTTTTCTAGCTCTCTTTGTTCATAATGCCAGCATTCTTCTTTAGTATTACCTTGAGTTGTATTGAGCTTCACTGAATCATTTATTATGGGTATCTCCCAAATCTTTCTCTGGGAGTATTTATTCAACATTTATTCAGCATCAATTTTGGGCCTGGCCTTGCCTGGTATAATGGTTAATCTGAATTGTCAATTTTATGGGATTAAGCTATGCTAAGATTAAGAGGCTTTGGGATGTTTACAGAAATGATTGGCATGTGGGGGCAGCAAATATAGAAGGGAGAGCCATCATATACATGGCAACATAGTGCAGCAGGCTTGGGGTCTGGATAACACAAAAGGGTGAAAGAAGGAGAAACAAATGCAGATGCAAGCTCCATTCTTCTTGAGCAGGTGCTTGGATTGCTGCTACAAATCCCTGAGTGCATTGGACTCCAGCGCCTTCACTCTTCCAAAGTGACAACCAGGGATTCTCCAGAGAGTTTCTAGGTCTTCAGTCTTGGAGTGGGGGTGCATTATTTGTCTTTCTTCTTCCAAAGCTCTAACTTCTTGGACTGGGAAGCTACTGATTCCTCCAACTCTCTAGCCTGCAGAATGCCATCATAGGACTCTCCAGATTCTGATCCTGGAAGATCATCTAATAAATCCCTTTTTTATAATTATTATATCCTATTGATTCTATTCCTCTAGAGAACCCTGACTAATATGTAATATAAAAATCAAATGGAAAAAAAAACCACAGGAAGATAATAGTTTGTTGTGGGTAGGAGTAGAAGCAATAGCCATATAAGAGAACAATTATAGTAAAACTATTTAGCCAGTTTCAGTTTCTGAGGAAATTCACAGGAAAGGAGATGTTGGACAAGCTTTCACTGAAGAAGTAATAGAATTGCTGGATTTTGAAGATAAGCAGGCGTTTGCCAGCCAGAAAAAGCAAAAAAAAAAAAAAAAAAAAAAGAATGTTACAGCATGTGCAAAAGTACAAATTATATCAAAGAGTCTGGAACACCCAGCAAGGCAGAGCCTTCCTGGGAGGTCCCTACATTTTGGAAGCAAGCCTTATTGGTTGTAAATGAGAGTGCTTGATGAAGAACAGGGGCAGGCAAGAGATATTTGGGTCACGCGGGCAACAATTTCCATCGTGAGAGTTTTGGGGATTTATTCTATTGGCAGTGAGGGAGTCATTGATGTTCTGAAGAAGCAAAAGTGCCATGATCAGTCCTCTTTTTCAGAAACGATCCTCAGGGTGGAGGGTAGCCTGGTGATGAAGAGGACCCTAAGCAAGGAGCATGTCTTGGACGTCGTTACAGGATCCCTGTGAGAATTGGTGGATATCTGGTAACCGGCGACTTAGAACATTAAATTGGAAGGACCTGGTGATTAAGGAAAAGGAAGACCCAGCCTTACTTTCACTTAATAGTTATTCATAAAGCTCCTATTCTGTGCCAGATCACATTTTAGATTCTGGGACATCAAAGAGAAAAGATGAAGTCCCTGCTTCCATAGAGCTAGTGTTCTAGTGAGGGAGAATAAAGAAAGAAGTCCACTAATTTACATGGTGACATCATGTTATGTGATGTTAAGTGCCACAAAGAAAAAAATAAAGCATGCGACTTCTGACCTTGAAGCTTCTGCTGTTGGCCTGTGGAACACTGCCTGAGATGACCATGGAAGGAAGCCAGTCTGGCAAGGCAGAGAGGTTCAGAGGAGGAGGGGATCGGTCCCTAGCCAATCGCCAGCATCATCTGCCAGAGTGGGGAGCATCCTAGTTGAATGTTTCGCTGGAAGGATCTACATGAGTGAGTCCACAAGAAGTCAGCAGAGAAAGTGCCCAACCAAGAGGTAAGAGAAATCATAGATCTTTGTTGTTTTCAGCCACTATGATTTGAGGAGTTTTATTAGGAATAAGTAATATAAACAATGAAGCATAAGAAATGATTGACTTTCAAGAATGATTTTTGGATCACTAGCATAAGTAACAAGCTGGCCAAGTGGTGCCATTAACAAAGAAAGCAGAACTTGAGTAAGAGGGGATTCAGAAGTGCTCCAGATTGAGGCAAAGTGTAATTAGTATTCTTTTCAATTAACCTTGAAAGGTCATACTTAAGGCATATATATATATATATATATATATATATATATATATATATATATTTTTTTTTTTTTTTTTTTTTTAATTTTTTTTCTTTAAAAATTTGAGAAAGTATAGGCCTTGGTAAGATTGTTCAATAGTTTGAATTCATATTAGACAAAGAATTGATCATTAGCTAAGCTAAGCTTTCTAATGTTTTGCTTTGGGTTGTTAATTGTTGTTTATGTAGAGGAGAGGCAGGGGAAATGAGGAGGGCAAGAAGGCCCTAGAAGTGGACAGAAATGGGTACAAACTGATGTCAAGGAGAAGGGATGAAGCAGGCTGAGGATGTGGCTTAGTGGTAGGATGCTTGCCTGTCATGTGTGAAGCCTTGGGTTTGATTCCCAGCACTGAAAAAAACAAAAAAGTGCTAAGTGAGAATGGATGGAAACAGTAGGCAGAGATGCCTAGGACAAGGACAAGCTTTGGCTTAAGTTTGTCAAAGGCAGCTGTCTGTGCAACAGTGCAACGTCTTTTTGTTTGTTTGTTTGTTTTGTTTTTAAACAGAATGAATTATCATAAAGTAGTTTTATTCTTAGTACCTACATTAATCCTTCAGTTACTGTTGTTCACTTTTTTAAAACTTTTATTTGCGTTTTTTAGCAGAATTTGTTCCTGTGCCATAATATTTTGTTTCTTCCGTTTCTTCTGGGATAACTTTTGCTCCTGTGGAAACTCCTTTTTTGGCTTGGGAGCAATTTGTTCCTTTTTAGTGAGGATCATCTCAAGTGACAGGGGAAGCTCACATATGCGTTAATCCAGCCACGAGCACTGTATGTCCAGTGGCACATCTTGAGGGCTTTGTACACCTAGGTATGCTCAGTGACCAGAGAATCTGTATCTAAGCCCTTCGGTTCAGCATTTCTCTCTGCATTTGTAAGCACGTGTAGCAAAATGTCAGTACATTTTTTAAGTAAGCCATCAACACTGTGTCCAGCCTCACTGTTTGACTTGGATATACTCACCAATTCACCAATCTACCACTGTAATGGCAGAATGACACATGTTGCTTCTTTAAGGTGATATCTTTCAGGTTCTTGGTGGCTTTTCAGATATGCATGTCCTTGATGACCTGAAAAGTGTCATATTTTCTTAAAATGAATACAAAGATATGAACCTGTTGATTTGCATGATTTTGTGGAGTTGTCTGGAATGAGTCTGCATAGCAAACCATTCTTAGAGATCACCTCAGGCTATTAATAAGAAAAAGAACAGCCTATCATTCATTTCTTTCTTTTTTTTTTTAAAGTGAGAAGAAACCATATGATTTTTTTTGGTTACAATATTAACACATTGAATCATAAATGAATTTAAAAAAATCTTTGCTAATAATATTTATAAGTGTTTTTTTCAGAAAATTTTATCTAGCATACTAATATCAGTTGCAATGTTGTTGTAGCCACTCATTTCATGTAACTATAAGGAAATTTCACTTTTGCAGCAACAAAGTCACAGAAATGAATTATTAGAGATTAATAGATCACCAATTTCCAATAGGCTGGATATGCATGCCCAATGCCCTGGTTATTCTATTTTTTCCCCCAATCACCATGAGAAAATTAGTACAGAAAAGAGAAGATTTCTTATGAATGATGCATTTCTATTAGAATAGAAAATTCCAGTGTCAAGAAGAGAGAAAATAAACTTGTGCATTATCTCCCTTGCACAAAAGATACCTATCTTGGCTTGGATATTGACTTTGATGTTCAAAATGTACAGTTTATACATTAGTTTGACCACATAAAGAGAAAAAACTCATGATATATCCAAAGCTAAATTTATCTGGAACCATTTCCAAAGATAAGATGATGTTAATAAAAGAGGGAAGATAAATAAAAAAATTAATAGTATATTTATTTGATTTTTAAACAGGAGGGGAATATAACATCACTTTATTTTCTTTTGATTTCCTTTAACATGCACACACAAACTATGGAATACTCAGTTATGAAATGATTACATTTGTCAGAAAAGTGACTTTATCATGTGTTGAAGAAATACTCAAAGGAACATGAACTTCTGTTTTCTTCCCAAAAGAAAAATAAAGTAATGTGATGTAAAAAAAGAAAACTGCGTACATCCAGGAGTGTTCCCATTCAAGACTTATAAGAATTGACCTTAGCCCATATTTGTCCCTGTGAATTTTCCTTAACAGCAGGGCATACCCTTCCCTTGGCTTTACATGTCTGGTACTACCTAGTACAGAGCCACCAACACCTGACGAGATCAGTGAATGTTGGCTGAAGTCACCATTTTGTTCCTTGAGTCTTAACTCAGGGCTTATAGGCTTGCAATTATTGCAGTAAATGTGAGGATTGCTGTTTAGGAACAACCCTTCCCTTTAAAGGACTGAAAGCTGTCTTAGGGCACAGAAAATGTTCATGCTTTACTCCCAGAGACAAGTGCTGGAGTATGGCAGCTGCATAGTATTTCCAGCACAATTAGCATGTATGACAGATAAAGAAAGACCTGCAGTGTCCCACCTCTCTTGGGGGAAGGAAGGACACAGACACAAGAGGTGCTTCTCTCTTTGCAAATGGTAACTCTCATCCTACCACCATCTTTCACAGTGACAACATCAGTGACCCCATTATTCTGTTTGCAATTCTGAGTCCCAGAAAAGTGTGTGGGTGTCACTATCCTTGGATCCTTCGATGTTGCAGAGTGTGGTTGCCTAGTAAAATACAACATGCTCAGTTAAATTTGAACTTCAGGTACGCAATAAGCATACTAAGAAGTGTAGTAAATCAGAAATTCAAATTTCATTGGGCTTCCTGTGGTTTGATTTGCTAAATATGGCAACCAACCATATTTAAAGCTATTTTCTGAACTGAACTGGGAAGAGTCTATCTGGCCCAGAAAATTATCTGCAGGTTCAGGGGACTGTCTCCTCTGAGTTCTCCTCTCCACGCAGAGCAATGCACAGTGTGGAATCATGGAGTGGGAAAAGTTGACTCTTAGAGTCCCCAAGTCCTCTTTTCAGAGAAGCATTCAGAAAACTCCCTTGCATCTTATTTCCTTTATGACCACATTCAATCTCATAAAAATACAAACAAACAAACAAAAAACATTATATCACACATTCATTCCTATTGATATATACATGGCCAACAAAGTTAATGTTTTACCCCTATCAGAGGCATTTATACTGCAATCGGGTACCATAATAATGATTGGCAAGTAATTATGATTGTGGAATTTGAGAACTTCTCTGAATTGTTACTAGTGGTAGTTTTGAGGATAAAATTATTTCTCTTAAAAGTAAACATTTAGCGTTTACTTTTACATAAACTGTTTGTCAGCTTTTCATTGATGTGACCAAAATACCTGATGTAAACAACTTCTAGGAGAGAAAGTTTATTTTGACTTATAGTTTCAGAAGTTTCTGTCCATGGTTGGCCAGCTTCTTTGCTATGGGGCTGAGATGAGGCAGAGTATCATGATGGAAGGCTGTGTGGGGAGAAAACTGCCCAGCTCATGACAACCAGCAAGCAGAGAGAGGAGGAAGGGGTCAGGGACAAGATATAGTTCCCAAGGGCATACCACCAGTGGCCTGCTTCTTCCCACAATACCTATAATTTCGGCCATCTCTCAATAATCCCTTCAGATAACAATGAATTAATCTACTGATGAGGTCAGAGCCCTCATGATCCAAATACATCCTAAAAGCCCCACCTTTGTACATTGCTGCGTTGGGGACCAAGTTTCAACATATGAGCTTTAGAGGGACATTTCATACCCCAACTATAACAGAGTTTGATTAATATATCCCTCCTGTTTGAGTACAGGTAAATATGATATTCCGACTCCAGGATCCTGGCGGATACTAAGGGGAAAAGGACTACTCAGTTGTTCAAGACTCTTTACTGCACAACAAGAGAAGAAAACCAGAGCCCTAACTTAAAAATAAATAAACACATTCATGGAGTACAATTCCTTTGTTAGTGTTCCTGTTGCTAAGTGTTCTCACATGTCGTTCTCGGAAAACTCCTGTGAGGTGGATCATATTATGTACAGATTTTAGATGATGTAATCAAAGTTCAGAGACATTAAGTGACTTGCCCCAAGCTAGAGAGATTGTAAATGGCAGGGCTGTGATTCAAACTCAGGTTTTTTGACTTTAAGGCCAGTGATCTTTTTTGTCACACCGTAGTGGCCAGCTATTCCGTATCCCCCTGCTTGGGAAGCCCCAGGTTCCCCATGTAGCTATGGAGTGTGGGTTTGGGGTGTGGTTGTTTAGTAGTAAATGCCCCGTGGTTAAAGGACTTGATTGCAAAGTTTTGAGAAAAAAGCAATAATGCCAGATTCTTTCAGTGTCACAGATGGGAAAATGATTCAGAATCATATGCTCTTGGGCAACCAAATTTGGTTGCAAATTTTTCTTTCAAGAAGTTGATTGCTCTTTATCCATGAGTAAAGCCACAGCAGATGAGAGATCATGACACTACCATTGAGATCCATTTCCAAGGCTGTGTTATTGGGCAGTTAAAGGGGAAGTGAAGCAGATTCATGATGTAAGGGAACTTCGTCTTTGGTGCCCTTTCTCTGACCCTTAATTTAAGACAATTTCTTTCTCCTTTGTTGTCCTAGTAGTATAGGAGCCTGGTTGGCAATTTATAAGGAATCTGAAAAATTGTTCTACTGTCTTGTTAAATCAAGAGGGCTCAAAATGGAACCTCTTCTTGGGATATAAGAATTTTTATAGGGAGTATATGCAAAAGGATTGAAGAACTGAATTTCTAAATGGTGGTATCCTAACATACATAAATGAATAGGTATTTGGGGATTTAAAAAAAAAAAAAAGCCGTATGACCAGACAAGAGTACTTGTATAGTAGAATTAGATATATTATCTTAAGGTTAATATTATTAAATTAATAAGTCAAAGTTAGGTCCCTATGATTTAAAGGTTTTAGAAATATGGTTAAAACAAATAAACAAAATTTAAAATATGGACTTAAATGCAAAAAGTCAATGAATGTTGGGATGAATTTTCATCTGTTGGAAATTTTCCCATTTGTAAAATAGGAATTCAGGGATCATGGTTTAATATGCTTCATCTTTATGAAATAAATAATTAAGAAAGACCAACTATTAGATTTGATGCAGAAATTAATGGGGGGGGGCATTTTAATGCTGAATTTCTTGAAAGAAAATTATCTAGAGACACTGGAATTTTGTACTGTGGGATATCACTTAACTGGGATGTGCTAAAGAGCCAAGCTGGGAGTCACACAGACTTTTGTTCTGAGGTTGTATCAGTTATTTAATTTCTTTATACTGAAGTTTTCTACTCTGTAAAATAGGAAGAGAATTATATAACTGAGCTATTTGAAGAAAATTCTAATAATCAAATTGAGATGTTATTTTAGAAATACCCAGTAAATGGACACTTAAGAATTCAGTGAAATTCTAAACCACCCCCTTTCCTTCCTCATTTTAATAAACAATTTGTAACTAATCCTGCCTAAATATAATAAAGTGTTTCTATAGTTTCCAGATCAAAGTCAGGCCTTCTAACAGTGAAATGAAAGTAGGGTTCAGCCAAAAACCAAGCCTATAAAAAATTGTGTGTGGTTGAATAGTCTTAACCCTAATGTATCTATACTATGATTTCATATTGAATTGTGAAATTGGCATATTTATCTGGGATACAGAGGAGGAATAAATTCCATGGAACATAAGTCAAAAACATCCAGTAGGCAAAGCTGTTTATATTCCAAGTGTGGAATCACAACATAAATTTTAATTCTTCAATCATCATGTATATTATTATATATGCTATAATATAATATACATGATATAGATTATAACATATACACTGATATGCATTTATATATTAATATATTGTACATATGAATATATTATATAATTATATAACATTATATAATTATATGTAACTGATATATACATAAAACAGATATATAAAGTCAAGAAACCTCACTAAGCATGCTTTTATTGGCAGCAGCTTGTATTGACGTATTAATAGCAATAATGATAGCCTATTTCCTGAATGGAAGAAAACCTTTTGGTACTTTGCCAAGGTCCTGATGCTTAAAAGGGTAGAGAAGGGGGGTGAGGATGCATTTGACAGAATGAACTGGTGATCCATGGCAAATCACTGTACTTGGTGAAATATGTACCAAAAAATAAGAGCCACTGAACATGTACTATCTTTATGGATAGTTTCTATCTCTTGAAATAGATCAAAGCAAAACCAAGATGCTGAAAAAGAAAACGAAATCATAGGATTTGAAGGCCTGGTGATATAGCACCTTGAAGCTGTTTTGAGGGCTTTGCCTTTTACTTGGAGTGAGATGGAGAATCATCGAGGGTTTTTCAACAGAGAAGTGTCATGATCTGACATGTTTTAGAATAGACTATAATGAACAAGAACTGATACAGACAATTTTGTTAGGAGTCTCTTAAATTAGGTAGGTGAGAAATTGTGTTCTTGGACCAGAGTGATGGCAATGGAGGTAAGATCATGAAATTATTTTGAAGATAGAGCCAGTAGAGTTTTTTTTTTATTGGGTTAAGTATGAGAATAAAAGAGAAATGAAGGATAATCATAAAATTTCTTCCCTAATTCAACAAAGGATGTTGCCTCTAACTCAGATGGGGAAATCTGTGAAGAAGTAAAATTTGGGGAAGAGTACAGGGAATAAAAAATGTGATTTTAGACTTATTAAATTTGAGATGCTTATCGAAATTTTAACTGGCAAGTCAAGAAGTGATGGATAAATAAATCTGGGGTGATGAGACATAAATTTATAATTGTCTATGAAAAACACATCAAACTGAATAAGATACTCAAAGAATAAGAGAAGATCTTAAGACTTAGCCTTCAGACTCTCTTGTATCTAATAAGCTAAGATGATTTGGAGGGGCTTCTGAAGAAGATTGGGAAGAAGTGGTCAGTGGGGAAGAAGAATCAAGTGAGAGTTTCATCCTAGAAGCCAAGTGAAGGAAGTGTTTTAAGAAGCAGGGATAGAACAACTCTAGCGAATGCTGCTAGTCAGAGTACCACAGTTAGGCAGTGTGCAAATCACGGGTGGGTTTGACAAGTTGTTTAAACTGGAGGAGTAGAAACAAAAAGCCTCATCCTTAACCTTTGTAAGTTCTAGAACAAAAGTACAATTTGAGGTCAACAAATTGTTTATCTAAAATTTTTAAATGGAAAATCAAGATAGTAAATAGCAGATATCTGGTGACCACAGGCAATTAACATGACAGAAAAACCAAGAAAATAGCAGAAACAATGACCTTGAAGTAATTTAGCCACTTAACCAAGGCCAGCACCCCCAGTCTTTCCACCAACCTTAGCAAGAAAGAAGGACCAGTACTCACCTCTATTGCTACCTTGGCAAACTCCTGAAGACACAGTGTGGGTCTATACTGCTCTCCTCCTTAGTGTACACACACAGACATCAACCTTGTCAGTGGGATAAAACACAAGCTGCTTGGCTTTGGGGGGCCTTGGGTGTTTATGGGAGTTGTTTGGGAACAGTTGCCTTGGGACCCATAACATGGAGGAAGACATGAAACCTGTAGTGGATGAGCTGGGGTGCATCCCCACCCCCAGAGAGAAAGGGGAGCCTCAGATACTTCTGTGGTCTAGAGTGAGCTCCCAGTCCTTTCTGGGCAATCCTAATCTCATACTATAAGGTTTTCTATTATTTGTGGTGGAATAAATTCTGATTCATAGGCATTCGATAAGTATTCATTACAAGTCTGCCTATAGAAAATGGCATGACAGAATGACAGGACAGAATATGACATGTCAGAATATGCATATACATTATGTATAATATGGTATATAAAAGCTATAAAAGTAATGTCCTTAGTAGGATTTCATGTCTGTAGGTATGTATGGAATATATGTATGCATGTATGTATTGAGCATGTGTCAAGAATATATATGCATATGTACTGAGAAAAATGTTTACAACATTTTGTAAACTGTTACAAGAACTGTTCTTGAACAGTTTACAAAATAAAAATGTTGATGATCTCTGAGTTATATGATTTTTCAGATAACTTTTGTTGTCTTATTCATCTTTCTTCATTTGATTTTTTTAAATGATTACATTAATTTTAGAACTAGCAATGATTAGAAGTTTTAGGAAGGAGAACAAATGGAATATAGATGTTTATGATTAATAGACAAGGTCATTCTATATGACTTATCCACATATGAAAATAAAACATACTTACCAGATTTTTCCCCACATTTTTTTTTTTGTGGAAAAAAAAACTTTGTAAATACATGGTTATAGTTTTATGTTTCTTAACCAAACTGAACTATTCTAGCACATATCAATGTTTTTCAATTTTGTTTTTCATTAATTTTCTCATATACATTTAGTCTTAATCTCTACCCCAACCTCAAAATTTTAATACTAGACATATACTTGGTTTATGTGCTTTTGCCCTTTGAAGGTCCATAGACTATTGTAATACAAAGGGTTTTTTCGTTGTTGTTTTGCCTCTTTGGGGGTAATGTCAACCCTGTTGAGAAGGCTGATATCAGCCATGAACATGTCAACTGTCTTGCCATTAAGAAAATGCTCAAAAAAGGGGGATGTATTTCCTTTTTGTCCTTCATATATTTGTCTTCATACCTTTTCTTCCAATATAACACTTTGCTCCTAGCAAACACTCAAATCTTCAAAATATTAGTTCAGCTTTGATCTAAGAAGAAGAGAGGTTTAGATTCCTATATTAGCTCATTCCAAATTTCAACTTCTTCAGCCTGCAGAAGACACCCTTCTCTTTAAGCCCCAAATCTTATTTCAAGACTTCTTTCCAAATTCCTGCTCAAATCTCATATTTTGCATTCTCCCTACCAGTGTTTACTGAGTATCGCAGGAAGTTATTACTTATTCCACAAATCCACAGAGATTTGTGCTTGCCAGGACCATTTCTGATAATGGCTCTTCATTCCTTTTCTCTCTGCATCTTGCTGCCCCCTAACAGTGCCTCTGTCTGCTTCCCCTCCCTTCCCCCAGTACTTAATTCCAATCATAAAATGACACTGGGTTGTGGTTTTAGCATAGCCTTCTTAATGCCAAGGACATCCCAGGAATTACAATGCAGACCAGAACTTGATACTGCTGCAGCAACAGTGGTCACTGCTCAAGGCCAGGTTCCAGAGACTGGGTGACTCTTTTGAGGCCCAACACATTGCTGGGGCCAGTGTCTTTTCCCCAAATCAGACAATCCTCTTCAGGTATCTTCTTCCTTCCCTTCCTCTTTGGGTATTGCTGGAGTCCAAAACTTTTCTGCTTTCAGCCTAACCTAAAGGAAGGAAAACATCAGCATAAATAACCAAACAGAAAAACCAGACAAATGTATGATTGTCCTTGGGCCATTTTAGGCCTCAGATAAAGACTGCTTTTTATATCATGGTGCAAATTGATTAAAGGCTCAGTCTGAACATGTCTGCATTCAAATCCTTCACTGCAACTGAACTTTTGTGAATACAAAGTCTAACTCTACATTTCTTCCATCTTGTGTTCACTGAACAAATATTTATTACGTGTTGACTCTGTGCCAGGTACTCTGCCAAGTATTCAGGGTACATGGTAAATAATACAGATATGTCCACTGTCCTCACAGAACTTATAGTCTTATTTGTCCCTTCCTTATAAATTAGAGAGCCTGTCGTAAGAACCAAGCCCAATTTTTACTCAAAAATGAAGAAACCACTTACTCAGCTCCACTGTTCAGGATAAGACACCATCTCTCACATTAGAAAGTGCTTCCTTGTGGTGTTAGGAGTGAGAACTGCTTGAGGGATTAATCTCTAGTTATATCAGTAATAAATAGCTTAGTCTAAGCAAAGTGTTTTTTGAATACAAGGTTATAGGAGAGACTACAGAGGAAGTATCTAAGAGCTTAAACACATAAACATACACACACCCACACACTCCTGAGTCATATGGTCAAAGATTCAGAGAGGGTATTAGGCATGGGGTGGAGGGAGCAAGGAATCTGCCATTTATAAAAAGTTCTGGGAAATTCTAATCATCTAATCATCAAGATTTGGATTGCAATCCAGTGGTAAGATCAAGTGACTGTGTTGTTCATGATGGTCTAAGGATTTAGGGAACCAGTGCCCCTTGAGATTCCATCTGTCCATAATTGTCCTCCTGCCTCATTCTGATATATGGCTGAGATGCAATTGCTCTTGCTTTCTCAAGTACAGAAACTTGACTGTCTTCCCCAGACCGTGCACTCAGTGAACCATGGTGAAGGTCAGTGTCCATCTTTTACAGAAGGCCTAGAAGAATTTTGCATACAACATAGCATGGGAATTCCAGAAATTTTGATTATATATAAGTTGCTTATTACTACATTTAGTAAATTGTAAATTCCTATAGACCCTTTCTTCAATTCCTTGGTGGCATTTTTTTTTCACCATCATTGGAGAAGGTCAACTCTGGACACTGGAGGAAATAGTCCCACCCCTGGTACTTTCTATTAGTCACACAAATTTCAGGGATTTGGAATTTGTCTGGATTCTAATTAGACTTGCCTCTGCCCAGGCTCCAGTCCCAAAAGCAAAAGAAATGGTTGGATTCAGACTCTGTTCAATCTCTAGCAAGAGCCTGAAAAGTAAGTACACATTGCCAAAACTAGGGCTGTATTTTTTACCCAAGAGACAACATATTAAGAAAGTTCAGTCCTCTTGTATACATGTCTTGGATAGAATTCCTGGCCTAAAAATAACCCTGGCATGATTGGGCTGTAGAGCATCTGATTCCTTTCTGGGCCTGGCTTCTTTCAGAAATCACTTCATTAGTTTCACATGGCTTTATCGTAGCCATCCTGATGATGGCACCCGCTACACTTAAATTACTTTTATACTTTTCCAATTAACAGTGTTTTAATCATAAAATATTTCAATATACATTGGGCATTTTAACATTGAAGTAACATGAAACAAAATTAAATTTAATTTTATCTTCATGAATTATGATGGGTGTACTTTTTTATAATATAAGGTTAAATTAAAAATAAAAACTAATTCTTATTAGAAGAAGCAAGGAGGAAGTGATCTTGATTTTTTTCCCCTATCACGTAATGTCCTGCATATTCAGTAAATGAAACTGAACTATGTTAATGCTGCTTGTTTTAAAAAAATAAATGAAGACCACATAGAACAAGATCTATTTATGGATTTTTAAAAACATGAGGGGGAAAATACATTCTCAAGAAATAGTTATCAAAAAGAAGTCTGGGCTGGGATGTGGCTCAGAGGTAGAGCACTAGCCTACCATGCATGAGGCACTGGGTTCCATCCTCAGCACCACATAAAAATAAAATAAAGATATTGTGTCCACCTATAACTAAAAAATAAATATTTTTTAAAAAAGAAGTCTACTTGTTCCTTGCTATCAAAGGACTAGTGACATGATTAAGAGGTAATGACAACTGCAAATACGGGGGAAGCTGTCTCATAAGTTAGCAAATATGGATTTGAGTTTGGGAAATCCAAAATGCACATTTAGAAAAACCCATCATTATGTGGCAGATTGCAGTTGCTTCATGATGTTACTAGGTTGCAAAACATGTAGCACAAAGCAGAATAAAAACACCTAAAGTTTTCACTTGGCCACTGCAAAAATTTTGTTCCTCTTGGACACATGAGCATTTTGGTGATATAAAGTATGCAAAATGAGGCTGCAGTAATCCAAAGTATCTACACCGGGAAGAAGAAGGACATGACCAGTGGTTTGAGCTGATTCTGTTTCCTCTTTATTGTTTCTTCTGATTTCAAAATTTGTGCATTTCTTATATAAAGTGAGGAAAATATAGCAAGTGATGACGAGGAAATACAGTTCTCACAATTCTTTCCTTTTGAAATACCCACTTTTTAAAAAAATGACCCCTGTTAATGGTTTTCCAGTGAGTTCTTATGGACATTCTCCTATACTATTCTTTAACAACCTCATTTTCTGACACTGTTTTTAAATTATAACACATATCATTATTATAAACAATTCAAACAATGGGCATACATACCCATTAAAAAGTCTTTCATGATAGGGCCTGGCGCTGTAGCTCAGTGGTAGAATGCTTGCCAAGGATCTTGTTTAACTCTACCAAAAAAAGAAAAAAAAGCCTCACTTAAAAAAAAAATTGGCATTATAATTATGCATAATGGGTGGGACTCATTATACTATATTCATTTATGCACATAACATAATTTGATCAATCTCATTCTCCAATACCTTTCCTTTCTTTACCCTCTTACCTTCCCCACTCACTTGCTCTACTCTCCTGGTTTTCCTTCTGTTATTGTTTTTATAAATTAAGTTTTTATTTATTTTTTAGTAGGGAGGATTGAACCCAGGGGCACTTAACCACTGAGCCACATTCCCAGCTCTTTTTGTATTGTTTCTTTAGAGACAGGGTCTCGCCGAGTTGCTTAGGGCCTTGCTAAGTTGCTGAGGCTGGTTTTGAACTCTCAATCCTCCTGCCTCAGTCTTCCTAGTGCATTATAATTATACGTAAGGATAAGTGCTAGGTATGATGGTTCATGCCAGTGGCTTGAGAGGCCAAAGCAGGAGGGTTAAGACTTCAAAGCCAGCCTCAACAACTTAGTGAGTGTGGCTCTGTCTCTAAAGAAAAAATACAAAAAGAGCTAGGGGTGTGGCTCAGTGGTTAAGTGCCCCTGGGTTCAATCCCCAGTACCAAAAAAAAAAAAAAAAAAAAAAAAAAAAAAGTTCTATGTAAGCCTCACATTCATGATTAACAATTCCAATACAAATTTATTTCACTTTTCAAACTGCTTAGAATGTATTCTTCCAGACATTGTATATGTAATCACTTTTAAAATAATTATCTTACTATGCTCTTGTTTTTTACTTGTTCACCTAATAAAATTAATTTGATGTTAAATTGATGACTCCCAGTGAATCATGCCTACTTTTCTTTCTGGGCCTGGCTTCTTTCAGAAATCACTTCATTAGTTTCACATGAATTTATACCTTGTGCTGTCACCTTCTGCACCATCTGGCCACATGTCTTGCTTTGGCCATTGGACAATAGCCAGTTTGATGCAAGCAGAAGTTTAATAAAAATTTGCACCTTGGGACTCATCTTTTTGCTTCACTTCCTCTTGATACCCAGCTACCATGCTATAAATTAGATGGTCTAGACTTCTGGATGAAAAGAAAGTGCCTGGGTGGGAATTGGGGTTATACCAACTGAGATGTGAGTGATGTTCCAGTCCCAAGATCAACCGTCCCCTAAATGAAGTATTATGAGTGACACTGGCTATCATTAAAAAGAACAGAGTGACACCTCTAGCCACTCCATGGAATCCTGAAGTATAACAAATTCAGAGTTAAATTTCAGTAGTTATGCAGAGATCATTAACTGAAACAATAATATTTCCAGTTCATTTGTATCTATCTCATTCTTTTTAATTTCTGCTTAGTATTCAGTTATGGGAGAATGCAAGCACTTTTTAAATTAGCTTCTATCTAAAGATTATTTTGCTTACTTGCACCAATAACATTACAATGGACATCGTATTTAACACCAATACTACTAAATATCTTAATATACAAATGTTCACATATACCTCTGAATATTTTCTTGGAGTGAATGTTCGATATCTTTGAGTCAGAGACTAGGCTGTTTTTAAAGTTACTGGTAGGTACTGCCAAATTTCCCCCAAGAAGAGGTACAATATATTTATTTTTCAGAATGGGCATACCAAAGATAAGAAGGGCCGCATGCAATCACTACTAATCAGGTTGGATTCTAGCCTGCTTACTTTAGCTAATTACTTAGGTTCAGGAGGTGAAAGACAATTATGAAGAAAAGAGAAAACAAACTTTCAAAGTGTCTGCTGGAATGGTAATCCATCCTGAATCAGGCATTATTGAGTTGATATTTTTAGCAGCTCTTAACACATTTGGAAAGAGATTGTGAAACTGCACAACCTCTTTGGAAGTCAATTTTTTAAATATCTCATTAAGTTCAAGGTGCATACACCCTTTGACCCAAGACTCTAAGTGTAGCCAAGAGAAACTCATATGTAGGTATAGGTAGAAAGACATTTACAACAGTGTCATTTGTAATAGTAATCCTGTATGTAAATGGAAAAGTAAGATGTTGATGGAAGAGGACAGTGGGAATGTTGATACAGATCCTTCTGTCAACATGGGAAAATTTCACAAACATAATGATAGAAAGGAAAAAAGGAGAAAAAAGAAACCATGAGAACAGCAGATTGCAGAAGACTTCCTACCATGTGAACCCATTTACCTTGTTTTGGAAAAATGAAAAGACTGTGATGTATATCGTTTAGGAATGCACACCAGATGGAGTAAAACTATCAACAATGCACAGAAATAACCTTGAAATTTGTAAGTATGATGCTGAGGGAAGTAAGGGGAATAGGATTAGGCTTCTGCTTTCAGAGGTTTCCAAAGTTTTCAGATTGTGGTACTTCTGAAGTTGGGTGGTGGATACTTGACTTACTGTGCCTTTTTGTACACACATTTTATGTCAATATTTACATACTTTTTTTGTGTGTGTGCGTGGTGCTGGGGATGGAACTCAGGGCCTTGTGCATGTGAGGCAAACACTCTACCACTGAGCTATATCTCCAGCCCTACATCAATTTTTAAAGGACAGTGTGGTGGGACAGGTAACAGAAGGTGCTGGTGTCCTGGTGGTGTACTATTCCTGGTGCCGAGTCAGGGGAAATGAAGGTAGCAGCCTGGGGAATCCCTGCCACACATGCAATTGGCTCCTGGGTGTTTGGTCCTTGCTGACTGGTTGTGGAATCCCCAGTATTTTGGAAATATTTAGAACACCAAGAAAGTTTTCCAGTAGATAGGGCAATTTCTCACTTCCTTTAAAGTACTTCCTAATGTCTTTGTGTCATTATAATGCATTTTTGGCTCATTTAGAAAAAAATAATGCATGGTTTGTGTCTCTACCAGCTGAAGGGTCAATCTTTCACCTTTCTATATGAGGAAATGGTAGAAGGCAATATAGTGTAATGGGCAGAACATACATTATAAAGCCGGATCATCTTAGAATTAGATCTTGGCTTCTCCTCCTATAAGTTGCACCAACTTGGACAAGGGTTAAGTTAACTCAAGTTTTCTGATGTCATGAAAATCAAATGAGATACCTTATATAAAGTTATTGTCACATGGGGGCTTAGTCGTATCCTATTTTTTTCTATAATTTCTATATCCTTTTAATGGCATCTGTTATCATAGAATTGAGTGCTTGTATTTAAAAGCCAGATTGCAAGTTATACATTGAAACCAAACCATGTATTGGCAGATTACTTGTTTTTCACCTAGCTAAACAATTAAAATGCTATGCTAAAAAAGCCTATTAGGCCCCTCTTGGATTGTGCTATTGAGTGAGCTGTTACTTAATAAGGCTGAAAACTTTCCCCTCATATGCACAGGGCAGGGTTCTTCATTTATTTTGGAACAGAAATGAGTGTATGATTTGGTGTTTGTGCCTTCTATCTGCAAATTATTTTGTATGATGACCTTCTTTCGAACAGCAAACTGGGAGTGTTTGAAACCATCAAAATCCTGGAGTTTGCCAGGCACAGTGGTATATGCCTGTAATTCCAGCAGCTTGGGAGGCTGGAGCAGAAGGATCATGAGTTCAAAGCCAGCCTCAGCAAAAGCGAAGGGCTTAACAGTGAGACCCTGTCTCTAAATAAAATTCAAAATAGGGCTGGGGATGTGGCTCAGTGGTTGAGTGCCCCTGAGTTCAATCCCCTGCACCCCTCCCCCGCAAAAGAAAAAGAGACTTAACTGACTTTGCCAACACCCTCCTTTTCTTGCCTTCCTTCTCCTACCTGTGCATCATCCAGAGACTTCATTCTCTAACCATCTCACTCTCCATTAGTCTTCCTCAACTTGCAATGGTCTTCTGCATTTAGTAAAGAAAATTCAGAATTTTAGATTTTCCTCACCTCATCTAAATCTCCTCAGCCTCTGCACCACAGTTCAGTCTCTGTATGTCACCTTCACTGCTGCTATTCTGCTTTTATCCCCATTACAAAGTGGTTTGATCTTAATTAATTGCCTCTAACGGAAGTGTCAGATAAATAGAAGGTTAGAAGAACCTAAAGAAGGTTAAACTTCTTTTGTCTTGACAAATCTGAATAGTAATAGAGCTGAGTTAATTGACTTTTTATATATCGGATACTTACTCCAGCAGAACTATTTGGGCACAAAAGCACTAAAGCAAGCTGAGAGAGCGCAGGGAACAGAACAGAGAGCACCGATGAGCAAGATGGAACTGGACACCAGTCAGATAAACACCATTCCATTGATTCGATTTTGTTTCCAAAAATCCTGGAAGGCTAACCCAATCCTATTTGGCTTATAAACAAAGGAAATGTAATGCTAACATCTCATAGCACACACTTTTTTTTTTTTTCCATTTCTGTATCCTCTGGTTAGAGTATCATTTTGCTCTAGTTGTTCCATTCTTCCTTGTTACTTTTTATAGTTTACTTGGTGAACTGAAACCATATCTTTCATTATGGTAAAAATTCCAAAGAAAACTAATCATCAGATGATCTGAAAGCCAAATGGAAATAAAGAATGACAGGTGGTTCATTCAGCAAAACAATGACTGAAATCTCCACTTATTTAACATAAAATAAATTGTTTCTAAGTAAATTCATTTTTAAAAAAAGATAACTGCATTAAGCACATTAGTGGAAATATTTTTTAAATATATATTAAAGAAATGCAGTATCTTCAAAGAGTAAACTTCGGCCAAGTGTTTCTTGATAACCTTAAAAAATATTTGTGAACCTAAGTTTCTCTTCAGATATTCTAGAAATTAGAGACACCCATATACTAAATGGGTTAAGATGATCAAGGTTTTAGAGCTCAGGTCTATTTTTCACTGATCATCTTTTTCTTCTTCATTTTCTACATTTAAGCCTGGCTTATTCAAGCTTCCCAAGCTTTAAAGATCTTCCCCTTTAGTAATACATCTTTCACAATTTTCAGACTAAAATAAGACATGTAACATGCTAATGTACCTGGTACATTTTTTATCCCATATATTTATTGGTGTATTATAATTACATATAATAGTGGATTCATTGTTACAAATGTGTTCATGTACATGACATAAAAGTATAATTTGGCCAATATTATTTCACAGTATTTCCCCTTTCTCTTCCGGGGTTGCTTTCCTCTACTCATCTCCCTTTGAGTTTCATGAGATTCTCCTCTACCTTTCTTTTTTTTAATTGTATTTTTTTATTCTAATTTGTTATATAGGACAGCAGAATACATTACAATTCATATTACACATATAGAGCACAATTTTTCATATCTCTGGTTGTATACAATGTATGTTTACTCCATTCCTGTCTTCATACATGTACTTAGGGTAATGATGTTCATCTTATCCCAGCATCTTTTTTTACACCCCTTGTCCCCTTCCTTTCCCTCTCTCCCCTTTGCCCTATCTAGAGTTCATCTAATCTCCCCCCACCCCACCCCACTATCTATCAGCCTCCTTATATCAGAGAAGGCATTCGGCATTTGGTTTTGGGGGATTGGCTAACTTAGCATTATTATCTCCAACTTCATCCATTTATCTGCAAATGCCATGATTTTATTCTCTTTTATTACTGAGTAATATTTCATTGTGTATATATGCCAATTTTCTTTATCTATTCATCTACTGATGGGCATCTAGATTGGTTCCACAGTTTGGCTATTGTGAATTGGGCTCCTATAAACATTGATGTGGCTGTGTCCCTGTAGTATGCTGTTTTTAAGTCCTTTGGGAATAGACTGAGGAGTGGGATAGCTGATTCAAATGGTGGTTCCATTCCAAGTTATCCAAGGAATGTCCATACTGCTTTCCATATTGGCTGTACCGATTTACAGTCCCACAGGCAATGTATGAGTGTGCCTGTTTCCCCACAACCAAAACTTATTGTTTGTATTCTTAATAGCTGCCATTCTGATTGGAGTGAGATGAAATCTTGAAGTAGTTTTGATTTGCATTTCTCTAATAGCTAGAGATGTTGAACATTTTTTCATGTATTTGTTGATGCACCTGGTACATTGAAGGTATTCAGTGACTGTTAATTGTGCAGAAAATTGTTTATAATGAGCTCTATAGTAAAAATTAGCAAGTTGATCTGAAAAGTTCTTGTATGGGTAAAATATATGCTTTGTAACCCTGGAAATTTATACCTGTTTTGCTTCATTTTTCAATTGTTTTCCTTTTACAGTTAATAATTAGGTGAAGGATGGGAGGCATATTTCCATAGGGAATCATAACAAAATTTTCCGAGTGGGTTGCTTAAACTATATAAGCTGTGTCACTGCCAGTTTAGTATGCTGCTTCACCTGGCTCGAGGACAAAGGACAACTTCTTTGCAAGTTAATGAGAGATTATAGTTCAGAGTCTAAGAATTAGACTTATGTAATATTTTGTTTCACATTATTTTTAATTGGAAATCTATTTAACCTATCCATTCAGGAGTTAGAGGTTAAGCATCTGGCAGAAAATGAGAAGTAGCCAAAATATCCAGCAGTAAGGGAATGAGTAAATAATGTATGACATGCAAATAATGGAATATTATGTACCCACTAAAATCAGCAATAGAGGGAGAGTCTCAAGATAGATAGTGGTTTAGCATGAGGCAGCATTTCTCTTAGCTTGGCTACCCAAAACTCAAGGTCTAGGGTGAAAATTCCTGATTCTGGAGGGTCAGTCTATCAGCTGAACTAGAGACTGTTTGACTCCTGAATCTGATATATTTAAAAAAGGGAAAACCCCTCTCCATTGGTCCATGATTCAGGAGCAATTTTGGGATTGCAGTGTGGCCAAGCCTAAGGAAACTGGAAACCCAGATACATGAATTTGCCTTTCCCCAGGGGAATACAGGTTAGAGGTGGGAGAGAGCCAGACTCTCTCCAGCTCTGTGCCCAGCTCATGGGGTCTATCAGGACTGGTTACAGCAAGTTGGAGCCTGAAAGTTGGAAGAGTGTGTGAAGACATTGTGCCCTCAGCTCAGCCAGACAGCCCATCCAGTACTTACAGGGCTCCTGGGGCCTGCCCCCACCCCCCAGGGTCCTGAGTCCCATCAGTCCAGTACCCAATAGGGCCATCTGGCTCCCTAGTCCCCAATCCCTCCTGGGCTCCTGACTTGGCCCATTGCTCACAGCTTCTTGGCTGGCCCACAGATGACAATGCATAGCCTTGATCCACTGGCATTGAACAGCTGAATCCCCAACGTGACCAGGCCCAAAATTTTCCCATACCCTGAATAGCTGTCAGAACTTCTCAGCCCAGAGCACTTCTCACCTGTAACTGTAGGTCCCAGCACTTGCCAGCAAGTTCCCCAGTGCCTGACCTTATCCACCCATGCAGAACAGCTGGGCCCCATGAGAACAGGCTCCAACTTGCACCACACACTGCTTAGCTACTGGACCCGCCCACTTCAGTGCACAGCTTTACAACTGCCCACAGGTTCCAGCACATGCCCACACTTGATCCTCCCTGTGCTGATCAGCTGGATCCCTGACTTAGCTGGCCCCAACTTGCATCACAAGCCACTTGGTTGGGGAACTCACCAGGTATAGCGCTCAGCTTCATAGCTGCCCTCAAATCCTTGTGCCAGCCTGCAGGTTCCTGCACCTGGCCTTGATTCACTCACGCAGAATAGATAACAACCCAACCTAATGCTGAGAAGGGAAGCTAACAAACTTTTGAACTTCAATGGAAACAATTATTCAATATTTCATCAAGATTTTTTTAAAATTATCGTTTCTTTTTCTTTTTTCCTCTCACATTTCTACCATTTTTGAAAGCAACCATTTTTCATGCATCAGTTTATTGAGGACTGGACTGTCTGAATAGTATATTTCAGTTTTGCTTTGAATTCTTTCTTTTATACCTTTCTCTTTCTACTTTTAATTTTTTAAAAATATTTATTATATATGGTTTTTTCCCTCTCATCTGTTTCCCTTGATGCTCTTTCTCTCTTTTCTCCTAACAATCAGCTTTGATTATTCCCCCTTTCACTTTTCTTATATTTTTTTACTTCTATCTTCTCTCCTCCTTCCTAATAAACATCACATTCTACACCACTCCTGTTCTCTCTTTGTCCACCATCTGAAATTGTAAACCCTTTTGCAAACTTACTATTTTTATTGTAGGCAATAACTGAACACATAATTTCTGTTTATTGCAACAATATCATAGACATTGTATAGGGGCTACTTGGTTTAAGGCTATATGTTGTTTGCATTGGTCTCTGTTATTATTGTCTCCCGCCTTAAAGGCAAGTTACTGGAAACCTTCAGCGATACTCAAAGTCCACAGGGTAGAAACTTTACTGCTTCAGATCAACACTGCTGGATGGTTAGACACAAGCAGCATGGAAAAACAAGAGAACAAATTGCCCCAAACAAACCAAGATGCACCAACAATAGAATCCAATGACCCCACAGTTAAAGAAATCTCAGAGAAAGGTTCATAGTTGTACATAGTTAAACTGATCTGTGAGGTAAAGAAAAATGTAAGGAATGAAATGAGAGAGAAAATTCAAAAGGTAAAAGATCACTTAAGTTAAGAAATAGAGATTCTGAAAAGAAATCAGGCTGAAATACTCAAAATGAAGGAAAAAAAATAAACAAAATTAAAAAGTCAATGGAAAGCATCACCAACATATTAGACCACTTGGAAGACAGAACCTCAGGCAATGAAGACAAAATATATAATCTTGAAAATAAAGGTGACCACACAGAGAAGATATTAAGAAACCATGAAAAGAACTTCTGAAAAATTTGGGACAACATGAAAAGACCAAAATTAAGATTTAATGGGATGGATGAAGGTGCAGAGATATAGACCCAAGGAATGCACAATCTTTTCAATGAAAAAAAAAATCAGAAAATTTCCCAAACCTAAAAAATGAAATGGAAAATCAAATACAAGATGCTTACAAGACTCTAAATGTACAAAATTACAACAGACACACACCAAGTCATATGGACATATGGTTTGCTCCCACTTCTTGGCTGTGGTGAGTAGTGGTACTATAACATGAGTGCCTAGGAGGACTTCTTTAATCCCTCCATCTTCCTCTTTTTTCTATAAGAAATTTATTTTTGCCACTCTTAAAGGAATGTGGGTTCTTCCCCATCGTGGTCTCACTTTGCCCAGGCTTCTGCTCTACCCTTCATGGTACACACTGATAACTTTCAAGGTGAGGCATGTACAAATCCGAACACTATTTGTATTGCAATAGACATATGCATTAATATCCACTCTTATACATAGCTAACTACTTGTTAAATTCTAGGGAAGAGTATTATCTAAACTGCATAAAGGTCAGCCTCCATTTTTTCCAGTTTATTAAAATTTTAGACACTAATTTTTATCACAAAAATAGAAAGGAGCAATTTAAAATTATGAGGTGAGTCATTAAGTCAGATGGTCTTCTAAGGAAGACAAATGTTTAGGATCATCTGCTGCAATTACTTTTCCGTGTTGTATGTTAAAATAGAACATCTGATATATGAATTTTTGTGTATGTGTATTTAAAGTGCTTGATTAACAAATTTCAGTTATTCATCAGGTTAATTAGCATGACTGATTTTTTAAACAAAATTCATGGTTAACCCATATAATTTTTAGCTAACCAATTGATTCCTAGAAGTATACTGACAGAGCACTATAAAATCCATGCAAGAAAAATAACCAACTGTAGGAGAGCTAATGATTCTTTGTTTGTATGTGTTTTTCATTCAAATGAGTCTATCTGTAAGTTTTGGCAGCCAGCTTAAACTGTGAAAGTTCTTAAGATGTCTCCAAACTTTCTTGCTTTCAGGAGCTGATTTTAGTTCTGATATTGTTTCATGTATTAAGTCTTATAAAAAGGAGATAGGCAAAAATAACACTTCCTCAATTAAAAGATACATATTTTTGGTTTATAAAAGTTGAATAAATGCAAGTATATAATCCATCATCATTATGTTTAATATTTTTCAATTTGTAACAAAGTGATTTCATTAAAAAGAAACGGGTTAGAGATAATGTAGCAAACTAATTATTTACTTCAACAGCAAGAGAGTAAACTCATGCATCAGATAACCACAGAAAACATTCGACATTGCAAAAGTCTTCTAGTTGCCTTTATACCACCAGGTTACTACTAGCCATAGTAACTTTTGTTTGATCTTACCCTCAAAACACATGTGGGAGATTTGTGGATTTCCCATAAAAATCAGCCTCCACATAAAAGTTGGATTCATTCTATTAAGTACAAAATGTTTCCTTTAAGATTAAAAGCTGAAGTCTGGTCTAACATGGAGCTTCTTAATCTGAATATCAAAAGGTATCACCTTTCTTTTAGAACCTTCAGATATCGTGTGATATTCAGAATTAAAAAGCAAGTTCATGACAAATTTCCATATCTCTGGAAAAGATAAAAGAATTCAGCTGTGGCATACTAAGGACATTTTCTAAATTATGTAATTTCTGGTTTCACTGTAAAGGTGTAAGCTTATATCAAAACTGAAATTAAAATTCTGGTAGCCTGTGTCAGCAATCTTGGGTCCTTTCGTCATAGAATAATGGGAGATAGCTTTAATCACATTTTTATCAAAAAAGAGTGTCTCTCTAGCAACCTTTCAATGTCTGCTTGAGAAAAACAATATTTATAGACAAAATCATCCCTGGCAAAAGCAGGTATCTTGAAGTTAAGGTCCAGGAAAGAAGGGGTTTTATGAATTGCTCAATGCTCTATCCCCATAAACTAGAACACTATCTGCTCACAGGAAATATTTTTAAAAAGAATAAATTTGGGTCCATAGAGCTCACTCCCAGGAGAATCATAATCCAGTCTCAGTTTTAGTTCCCATGCAACTCAAATCTGTCCATAGCTTTGCATATGTACAACAACCAATACAAACAGCCTCCTCTCTACCTGGTGTCCTTGCTTCCACTCTGGTCCTTTCTATGGTGGACAGATATAAAAGATGCCTGTCTTCATCCCCAGAATCTGTGTATAAGTTACTCTTAGGATAAAGAGGTATTAAGGTTGCGGGTGGAATTAATGGTGTTCATCACTGGTCGTGAAATGGGGGAGATTATTTTGTATTATCTGGACAAGCCCAATGCAACCTCAAGTGTCCTTGCGGAACATGGATGCAGAAGAATTAGTTTCCAAGTATGTGAGAAAGACTTGTCCAACCAGGTCTGGCTTTGAAGATGAGAGGGGCCCTTGAGCCAAGGAATGTGAGTAGCCTCTCGAATCTGGAAAATACAAGAAAATTGTTTCCTATCCTAAAGACTCCAGAAAGGAAAGCACCAACCTGCTACTTATTTTGCCCAGTGAGACCCATTATGCAGTTTTGAAGAACAGAATCTTAAAATAATAAATTTATATGGCTTACGCCAATATGTTTGTGGTAATTTGTTACAGCAGCCATAGAACACTAAGATAGCCTCTAAATGGATCTTGTCAACAATAGCTCCCCATTCAGAACTCTTTGTATAACACTTGAATGATTTTGCTAACCCTCTTGATATAAAGACCACATTCTGTAATGAGCCCTCTCTGGCTGCTCTTCCTTGACTCTCTGGTCTTCTTCCAAGCTTACACCAGCCTTTTTGATGCCATATGGTACCTTCTAACACAGGATCTGTTGTACTTTCCTCTTCAATTTGCTGGGTCCTGCTCTCCCTTCAAACCTCAGCTGAAAAGTCATTTTCTCAAGGTGTCTCCGACCTCCAAAACCAGGTCAGCTTTTAATTAGCTGCTGTGATAACTCTGGACAGTGAGCCTCTCAGATGTGTAATTAGCAAAGGTGAGATTTCACCTTTGTTCATGTGATTCCTTGATAAAGTCTGTAATCTTGGTGGAACCCTTCTTCTTCTCTCAGCATATTTCCCATGCTTTTCATGATAACTGACACACAGTGGGCACTCAATACAGATTTTTTTTTTTTTTGAGTGAATGGGAGAAGCTGGATTTCTAACAGTCTGTGCCTCTGGGTTGTTTTGGGTTAGCCCCTTAGAGATTTCTGCCTCAATGAAAAGCATTTCAATGTTACTCTCTTATCAAAGGATACTGAAGAAAGTAGTCCCATGAAATCTGTTAGCTGTATTTCCTGTAGGGCTTTTGGTGAGATTTTTTTCCCCCTCATTATATTACTCAGTTTTCTTTATACCATGTAATGAAAAATAATTTATTTTTCATCCTGTTTTGGAATAACTTTGCTTTCCCAGAGTAATCTGTTTTTGTTTTGTAGTGGACACGAGGGGAGCTGCCCAAATCCATGACCTTCAGGACCAAAGCACACATAACCCAGCTCCTGGGAGAATTGATAGCTGATGACTTGCAGCTAAGGCCCCTTTCTACCCTGCCCTCCCTTCCCCTCTGTTGAGGGAATCCACCTGGTCCAACACAACCCCTAGCAGAACAGCCTGCATCCACAGAGGGCTCAAGCTCTCTGTGGAGGGTGAGCATTAGAAATGCTGTATTACCCAAAGGAACAACTCTGCAGAGCTGTCCCAAGTACAGCTCTAGCCACAGGAAGCCTTTGTTTTCTCTCCTCATAGCCCAATTTACCTCTGTCAGGCTGTTCTTGCTGCGCAATAGGTGCTAATCTTGAGAGAAGGAAACTTCCCCAATCAAATCTCTGCCTCTGCATTTTCTTCCTGGAGTGCATGACCCCTTCCTTCTCTAAAATGAAAACTGTGTGATCATATCTCCCAGATCACATCCCACCTAGAGGCTAAGAAACCCAGTTAAAGAAGTTTAAATTGCTTACATGATCTACATACTCATAGGTTAGGGCTAACTTAGCTATTTGCATACCTGACTGTACAAATGATTTCTCTCTTTTTTTTCACATTATAACATCATTTTCCCATATTCTGACTTTAATGTGCCTCTGATTCTTTGCAGAAGAAGACAATTTCAATGAGCAAATAAACCAAATAAATAGGAATATAGTCTGTTTGGAAGATAAAAATAAACCTCAAAATATAGAGATTTAGGTGTATTTAAGATGTATTGAAATTTTTTTGCACTAAGAGCAGATAGATGTGCTCCACTATTAAGCATTTCAGTTGATTTTCCTGCCCCTGGGGTACAACCATGACTACTTGAAGTAAAAGCCAAACAGAAAGAAAAGATGTGCATGCACTCATATTTTCCTTTGAATTTACTTCCTAAGAAGCAAGCTAGGGGAATAGAAGAGCTAACTGTGAAATAGGAAATTCAGGAGGCAGATGGTCCATGGATTAGTCAGTCCTCCACATCTTCCCTCTCAGAGGATTGTCAGAAAATTGCTTTCATCAGGATGGCCTGATTCCCTGCCACTTCAAGCCATTCATCTCCGGAGAAATGAAGCAGTGTGCAGTCTAAATTGCTCCTATAAAGCGGACATGACTCTTCTTCTCAGTTCCTCATTTTTCAAACTCTTGTAACCAAAGTTACCAGACACAAAAATAGCCTGAGGATTAGATAACAGAACGTTTCAGTTATTCAATTCATTTACATGACTCTCATACGTTTATCACTTTTGGCAAGCAGAAAACAAAGCTTTGGACACTGTGTTTTGCTGGGATAAGTGAATTATAGGGCCTGCTAACATTCCCGATAAACTGCTTCTTGATCCCATATCAAAGATATTTATGTTTTCTGATTCTATTTCCTCTTTGAAATTTCATTTCAAAAAATGAAATCAGAAATATGAACTTCCTTGATAATGGCAAGGGAAATGCCAGGATCTCTTCTCTTTTTGCAGTTAAGGTCTTTGAGAACTCTAAATCCCTAGATAAGAGAAGTCTTTATGTAACCAGAGGCATATTTATTTAATATGATGCATTTCCCACCAACAGAAAACTTCTTGCAGCCAGGAGTCCTTAGATTTAATGTAGTCTTCAGAGATCATAATAACCCACATTTACCTGAGTAATATGTAATGTTCTTGCAGAGATAGAGAGATTCTAGAGGTTCATTCAACACTTTACTTACCTGTTTAGTACTCTGTATTATAAATACAAACTAAGATCCTTTTATAAAAACAATAGGAGATATGTTTAAAATCTGTTTTAAGTTGATTCCCAAGTATTTTGTTTTTTTTTTTGAGGTTATTGTAAATGGGGTAGTTTTCCTCATTTCCTTCTCAGAGGATTTGTCACTGATATACAGAAATGCCTTTGATTTATGGGTGTTGATTTTATATCCTGCTATTTGCTGAATTCATTTACTAGTTCTAGAAGTTTTCTAGTGGAGCTTTTTGGGTCTTCTGGGTATAGAATCATATAGTCAACAAATAGTGATAATTTCTTATTTTCCTATACATATCCCTTTAATTTCTTTCATCTGTCTGATTACTCTGGCCAGTGTTTCAAGAACTATGTTGAATGGTGAAAGACAGCATCCCTGTCTTGTTCCAGTTTTTAGAGGGAATGCCTCTAATTTTTCTCCATTTGGAATGATGTTGGACTGAGGCTTAGCATAGATACCCTTTATGATGTTGAGATATGTTCCTGTTATCCCTAGTTTTTCTAGTGTTTTGAACATGTAAAGGTGCTGAATTTTGTCAAATGCTTTTTCTGCATCTATTGAGATGATCATATGATTCTTATCTTTGAGTCTATTGATATGGTGAATTATGTTTATTGATTTTCATATGTTGAAAAAATTTGCATCCCTGGGATGAATCCCACTTGATCATGGTGCACTATCTTTTTGATATGTTTTTGTATTCCATTTGCCAGAATTTTATTGAGAATTTTTGCATACAATGAAAACTACAGAACCCTAAAGAAAGAAATCAAAGAAGGCCTTAGAAAATGGAAAGATCTACTTTTCTCTTGGACAGGCAAAATTAATATTATTAAAATGACCATACTGCCAAAAGCACTATACAGATTTAATGCAATTCTGATCAAAATCCCAATGGCATTCCTCATAGAAATAGAAAAAGCAATCATGAAATTCATCTGGAAAAATAAAAGATCCAGAACAGCTAAAGCAATTCTTAGCAGGAAGAGTGAAGCAGGTGGCAACACTATACCAGAACTTAAACTACAGAGCAATACTAACAAAAACAGCATGGTACTGGCTCCAAAAGAGACTGGTATACCAATGGTACAGAATAGAGGACAGAGAAACTAACCCACAAAACTACAATTATCTTCTATTAGACAAAAGTGTCAAAAACATGCATTGGAGAAAAGATAGCATCTTCAACAAATTATGCTGGGAAAATTGGAAATCCATATGCAACAAAATGAAATTAAACCCCTATCTCTCATCATGCACAGAACTCAAGTCAAAGTGGATCAAGGACCTAGAAATTAAACCATAAATTCTGTGTCTAATAGGCTCCAACTTCCTTAATAAGACTCCTATAGTGCAAGAATTAAATCCAAGAATCAATAAGTGGTATGGATTCAAATTAAAAAGTTTTTTTCTCAGCCAAAGAAACAATCTGTGAGGTGAACAGAGAGCCTACATCTTGGGAGCAATTTTTTTCCCTTCACACATCAGATAGAGCACAAATCTCAAGGGTATATAAAGAACTCAAAAAGCTAAGACCAAATATCCCAATCAATAAATGGGCCAGGGACCTGAACAGACACTTCTCGGAAGAGGACATACAATCAATCAACAAATATATGAAAAAATGTTCATCATGTTTAGCAATTAGAGAAATGCAAATCAAAACTACTCTAAGATATCATCTCACTCCAGTCAGAATGGCAGCTATTATGAAGACAGATAACAATAAGTATTGGCAAAAATGTGGGGTAAGAAGGCCCACTCATACATTGCTGGTGGAACTGCAAATTGGTGCAGCCATTATGGAAAGTAGTGTAGACATTCCTTGGAAATCTGGGAATTTGACCTCACTATCTCTCTCCTCGGTCTATACCCAAAGGACTTAAAAACAGCATACTACATGGACACAGCCACATCAATGTTTATAGCAGCACAATTCACAATAGCTAAACTGTGGAGCTAACCTAGATGCCCTTCAGTAGATAAATGGATAAAAATAATGTGGCATATATACACAATGGAATTTTACTCAGCAATAAAAAAGAATAAAATCATGGCATTTGCAGGTAAATGGATGGTGTTGGAGAAGATAATGCTAAGTGAAGTTAGGCAATTCCCCCCCCCCCAAAAAAAAACAAATACCGAATGTTTTCTCTGATATAAGGAGGGTGATTCATAGTGGAGTAGGGAGGGGGAGCATGGGAGGAATAGAGGAACTCTAGATAGGGCAGAGGGGTGGGAGGGGAAGGGAGGGCGCAGGGAGTTAGCAAGGATGGTGAAATGTGATAGACATCATTATCCAACGTATGTGTATGAAGACACAAATTTGTGTCAACATACTTTATATACAATCAGAGATATGGAAAATTGTGCTGTAAATGTATAATAAGAATTGTAGTGCATTCCGCTGTCATTTATTTTTTTAAAAATCAATAAAATAAAAAAATCTGTTTTAACAGCAACTTATACATTAAAATATTTCTTCTTAAAATAGAACTGATATAATAATATAATATATTATTAGCAATAAAGTGCTAAGTTATTTTTAAAATTATCTTTTTAAATCAGTTTATTCTGATAATCATTTTAAGGAATATGACTTTTTTAAAATAAAAGGTTTCTTTTTAAACAAATTTGGGAGATTAAGATAGTTGCTTAGGGAAGATAATTTGGCATTTAGGAACAGGGGCTGCAGCAATGAATCCTGGTACCAGACCATCACTCTATTCCCTAGGAAGTGGTTGGAAAAATGATATGTAAAAGCTTTGACCTCCTTAACCTCAGGGTTTCTTTAAACAACACTATCTCAATCTCCAATTTCCCTATAAAATCACTGGTAGGCATAATAATAGAGAATAGGAAACAGAAAAGAAAGGGCACAGATGAACTTGAAAGGGTCCTTAGAACATGATGTGATTTCCATTTACAACACTGAAGTGAATTCTGACCCTAACTAGGTCAAACTTCACAGATTATGGGCACAGTCTCCACAAATCTACTTTCATTTCAAACATGAGCTGCAATTTCAGGGAACCTCAGGATGCCCTTACTTTTGGTTATAAATTCAGAGTTTTTCGCTACCCACTCAAGTGTAAAAATTTACTAGAATGACCCAAAGAACTCAAGGAAGCACTATACTTAAGATTATCATTTTATTATAGCAAAAGGATATAAACCAAAGACACCCCAAGGGAAAGATGCAGAGGGCAAGTCTGGGCAGGGTCTCCTACCCAAAGCTTTGTGTATCCTTTCTCTGTGGGTCAGGATATGTTACCTTCTGGCACTGCAAGATGTTCCATTAAAATGTGTTAAAATACATATTGCTAAGCAGAGAAGCGCACTCAAACTTTGGTGTTCTTAGTGTACTGAAGTCTCATTATATAGGCTGATTGAATGATTGGCCATATTTGTTTAACTCAATCTCTACCCCTCCTTCTCCTCCAAAGTTGGGCTGATTAATACTTAGTTCAAAGCTACAACCCTCTAACCATATGTTTGGTCTTCCTTTCTATCTGCTACAGCTCCATCCTGAAACATCTCATTAACATAAGCTATCCAAGAACCTGTCTTGAGTCTACCTCATAGTTTAAACCAGGTCTGGTCCCAGGGACCCCAAGGCAATAACAAAGAAATTCCTATTACTGAGGAAATTTCAAGAGTTTAGAAGATAGCTTCTAGTAACCAGAAACTAAGGCCAGTATAATTCTTCATTATGTAAAAGGAAACCAAACTATGACAGAGTTGCCACAAGAATAAAAGACCATCAAAGTTTGACATATCATTAAATTTTAGATTATTTTTGTAATTATAATTTCATAAATTATTTTGGAGTACAATGCTGTTGGTGTTTAATGAGTAAGACTTCAAGTTGAAGGTACAGCTAAGCATTCATTGCAGTTTCTAGTAATAAAAATGTATTTTAAAAAGCTTTCATATTTTTGAGAGTTTCAAGTGTCCAATATTGATCTCATTATATGGAGTAGCCTGAATTACCAGGACAGCACAAATTATGGAAGGTATTAGATGATTTTATGGGATAGAGCATGTGACAATTTTTTAAAATAAAATATAAAAAAACTTTTTTTTGACTCAGAATCTGCCTTATTGTATACATTAATCAGATTTTTTAAAAGTAAATCAAGATTTAAAATTCTGACCTATTCTGTGTTAATTGAATTCTTGCACAAGAACCATGCTCCACTGAAAGACAGAGATTAATATTTTCCAATCTATGATTAAGGCAGTCATATTATTCACTGAGTTTTGTATTTAAATGACTATAATTAAATGCTACCTAATTTCTTTATTTTAGTAGTATGCTCTACAATACATGGAACTTTTAAGAGTTGACCGAGCAGAATAAGAAAACCCCAGATGGTGTTCACTTGGTTCCAATTAAGAGATATGTTTCTAGTTTTATATTTTACGATTTTCATTTTTCTGCCTGAAGATTTCCAAAACATTAGAACATGTTAATTTTATTTCATTTACCAAAAAAAAAAAAAGATAATCACAAGAGCTGTTCCTGAATGATTTTGAAAAGTCTTAACTCCCTGGGGCTGAATGCAAGTTTTGAGCTTTAGTCTAAATTCTTTCTAAAGGTAATTTACTTGGCAGCCTTTTCTGAGTTTAGAGAGGAACTTCCATCTGGAGAACTCCTGAAAAGGTTTTCCTCAAAGATCTTAAGGAAGATGGCTTGCAGAAGAGTGTACTGATTAAAGAAAGTAAAAAGTAAAATACAGAAGTGAAAATTAGATATGATTGGAAAAATCACTTAAATTAATGGTTGTGTAAGAGTTTCTTCTACTTTTTCATTTTCTTTGCTTATTCTCCCTCTCCTTCCTTTTTTCCCCTTATTTTCAACCACATAATACTTGAGAGAAATTTTGAGTTTGCTGATTGTAGACGTTCTTCTTCCATGTCTACATGGAAGAGTTCTTTATAACGCTCCTAATCCTCTATCTGAAGTCATTTCCTTGTTCTGCTAAATTAAAGCACTTTTTGAATAACATTTAATGTCTGGAGCAGTTAGAATAAAAAGTAATGAAGCTCTTTCTTTTGTATATGCTAATTTTGAGAAACTTAAAATAATGCTTTATAATCCAGTTGTAATCAGTAATCAGATCCAGAATATTCTACTATTCATGTTCTAAGCATGCAGCCGTAGTCGGTTCAAGCTCCTTGTAAAAGCATTTCTCACTCAGTTCTTTATTGTCATCAAGTGGAGTGGAGACAGTAGCCAGATCCAGGCCTGGGAAGAGGCCAGCCCCAAGAGTGAAAGTTCACTTGAGATCAGGTCTTCTCTAATCAGCACTGCAAAAGAAGGACACTCTTGGGCATTTCCCCAGCCAACCTTAGCAGTTTTCACATTCTACCTTCACACACCTAGAAGCAACTCTTCACTTTCTCTTTCTCACAATAATTCTCTCCTCTCTCTGCTAAGTCATCTTAGTTAAATACCCTCCTGGAAAGACTCTAATGAGTGAATTTGCACTATTAAGTGAAGGGTGAGTGATAAAAGCCAAAAACGTCTCCACCCTAGCAAAGGTGGAGTTGGTGCCTCAGGGAAGATACTTTGGTTCAAAGAAATATATGATAATGATAGAATTTTATAAAGGCAGGAGAGGCAATGGTCATTTTTGCAGGTGATTAGATTATAACCTATTCAGCACAAGAAAATAAGAAAAAAGTAAGAATGTAAAAAAAAATAGATTGTAAGAGAAATATCTAAAAATAGTGACATTCTTAAAATTCAATTTGTATCTAGCTAAAAGATATATTAATAAAATGAGTTGGTGATATTCTTCATGAAATAGCAAAAAGGAAAAGCTTATAGTATACCCAACCATAATCTTCCAAAATATATGCATCGTCTATGAATAAAGCCACAATCATGCATTCAGAGTTGAAGATTGAATATACAGAATTATGAGCACAGATTTATATTAAAATACTGCTTTTGCTTTTACCCAGATCAATGCTTGCTAAATTATTATTTTTTTGTAATCTTAAAATAATTACCAATAGAATGCATATTTTTTGAGGTAGATACTAGACGCGATGAAAAATTCTGAAATGAATTTCATCTGTAAGAATGAGACAATGTAAAAAATTCTTAAGAAATATAAAAAACAGGGATTTGTCTTAAAATGTCTAACTACCATGATTAAAATGTGGCAGTTGTGCAAGAGCAGCCTGACAAGTACTAGATCAGAAAAGTCACCCTAGAGGAAATAGAATAGGTAGAGCAGAATAGATAGATCACTGTAGTAGGTATTCACATTTGACACAGCAATCAGTAGGGACTTTTCCTGAAGACTTCTATTTTAGTCAGCTTTTTTGCTTTTGTGACCAAAAGACCTGACAACAATTTGAGAGGAGGAAAAGTTGATTTGAAGCTCACAGTTTCAGAGGTATCAGTCCATAGGTAACTGACTCCATTGTTCTGGGCCTGAGGTGAGGCAGCACATCATGACTGACTGGCGTGGAGAAGGAAAGCAGCTCAGGATATGGCAATTGGGAAGAAGAGAGAGTGCTGCTCAATCTTAAAAGCACGTCCCCAGTGATAGGCCTTTTCCAGCCACTCCCCACCTGTCTACAGTTAGTTACCTCCCAGATAATCTCTATCAGGGGATCAATGCACTGATCAGGTGAAAACTCTCACAACCCAATCATTTCACCTACATTGTCTTACACGTGAGCTTTTGGGGGATGTCTTATATCTCAAGAGCTTTCCATAATTCAACAATTTATTAAAGATATTCTTCTATTTTTCAAATGGAACAGAAGCTGTCATTCCCATCCCAATCCTAGGATCTCAATGTTCCAGCAGACACCTCTGGGCTGCCTCCTTCTGATGGGAGTTGCTACATAAAATTTCCAGTTCCTTTACATCACTAGTTGACAGTGATCAGGAGCCAGGTCCACACTGATGCCTAGAGAGCTCCCAGCAGGCAGAAGCTCCAGCTGTCAAGCAGTGGAGGGTAGGTAATGCACTCTATAGTGATTATTTTCTGTTTTCTCTTTTAATTCCCCATATCCCTACCAGAGATTCCTGAGATCACCTCTCAAACTACTTCTAACCTAATCTTTGGTGAGGAAAACTTTTTAGAGTATAAACTGACATACTAGCCAAAATTAGAGTTGCTGGTTGCAGGGCCAGAGCTGTGGAGACCAAGAACCTCATTCACCAGGATATATAATGTTGTGCTACAGGTACCATGATGGCATTGTTCAACAAAATGATGGTGTTGTCCCTTTTTGGAATGGCAATATTCTTGAGAGATTTTTTTTTTCTGTTGGAATGTAGATACTTTTAGTTTCTCACAGAGTGATGGTTTATCAACATTATCATAGTAGAGTATGTTTCCAAATTCCCATAATTCCAATTTATAGACAAGCATGCAACTTAAGTCTGTATGATTTAAAGTAGATTCACATATTAGTGAAAGAAAGGTATGCAATAATTGATGCTAGATTGATTAATTACTTATTTGGGGCAAAATCAAGTTACTTCTAATTTTATATTCAGAAAGAAAAATACCAAATTTGTCAATGAATTCAATAGAAAAAAACATACTCTAATGCATCTAGAAAATATTAACTAAATATTAAACTATTAATGTTTAGTTTATTTTGGAAGTGGAAAATGACTATCAGGATAAAGGCAATAAAACTACAAGTCATTGTGATTTCAATATCATAATTAATAGAACAAAACCAAAAGTTTAAATGAAGAGTAGAAGTGTGTTTTAAGAAGTTTTGAGAAACGGCACACAAACATAATTTTAACATTATGGACTTTGGAGATACAAATAGATAAATATATTGACTTAAGATCTGACTACTTCTTCTGGCTGTGTGATTTTTGGGAAATTATATTCATGTTAAGTCTTTATTTCTTATCTGTGAATTGGGGATAATAATAACTTACTCATAAGATTTTTTGGAGTATTAAGTATTATTATCTAGGTAAATTACTTTGAAGAATACCTAAAATATTAAGAATATTTTATAAATTAGCCCATATTATAGTAGTGTAGTATTTATTTATTTATTAAGGAGTTTCAGTGAGTATCAAAAAATATACTTTGAAAATTCCTTTGTATATAACAAAATACCCAAACTTTTCTACTATGATTATGATTACTTCATTGTTCATAATAAAATATTAAATGTGTTATGGTGAAATTGATTAGATACTTACTCTCAAGTTAACAAGACTTGGGAGTGGTATAAAAATTAAACTTGTTTGAGTGAATTGAGTCATCATATTTTATCTAATTTCTCCTGACACTCAAGAAACTAAAAACATTTAACATTTGTGGAGAAGGGACTGGATGACTGTGGATACAAGAGGGAGAAACACTTTTAAGAACTTTGAAATATCTTTCCAATAATGGCCTAATATAGCTGAATTTATTTTTTTATTTTTTTAATTAAATTTTTAAATTTGTTTTAATTAGTTATACATGACAGTATAATACATTTATGCACTTTGATATATTATACATAGATGGAATATAGTTTCTCATTTTTCTGAGTATACAGGTTGTAGAATCACATTGGTCATGTATATATAGATAGATATAGATATAGATATAGATATAGATATAGATATAGTAATAATGTCTATTTCATTCAACTATCCTTCCTATCCCCATATTCCTTTCCCTTCCCTCCTTTCCCTTCCCTCTACCTACTCTTAGGTAACTATCCTTATTTGGTGTCCCCCTCCCATTGCTGCTGAATTTTTAAATGATAAGACTAGTAAAATGGGGCTGGGGATGTGACTCAAGCAGTAGCGCACTTGTCTGGCATGCGTGCAGCCCGGGTTCGATCCTCAGCACCACATACAAACAAAGATGTTGTATCCGCCAAAAAAAACGAAAACATAAATATTAAAAAATTCTCTCTCTCTCTCTCTCTCTCTCTCTCTCTCTCTCTCTCTTTAAAAAAAAGAATAGTAAAATTGGAGTGAATAAACAAGCTTTTGGGATCAGAACTACAAGCTTATTTTTTATTTACAACCAGCTTCTAATTTATGTATAAAAAAGAATAAAATCCATTTGTGAAGTCCAGTTTACTGTTTAGAGCAAGAGAATGTTCCATTTATTCCACTCCTAATGTTTATGACTCAAAGGATCCATAACATACAAAATTGTAAAACAAGTTTATAGGTGATATGCCATTCTTTTCCCTAACAGAGGAAAATATTTCTAAACTGAATTATATTTAGAAATATTATGTAGCAAGAATCACTTGCCTTTCTTTTCCTTTGTTGGTTACAAAAATTTGCTTCTAATGAACTAATTGTACTCAGCAAGTGATACTGATAAAAATGTGGAGCAAAAAAAAAAATGCTCTCTTAAAAATCGAAAAGTAAAAATAAAACGTGTTCATTCTTTGTCATATTCTTTTATTACAGAGCTAACACTTTAATATTCCATTAATAATTTGGGTTTCATAATGGTAAAACAAGCCAAAAATAAGTAAGCAGAGAAGCAGACAAAAACAGTAATAAAATGGAAAACTGGCAATGTGAAGATTATAAAAGCAAGGACAATTATGTAAGGAACATTAGCCAACTCCTATAAAAAAGGTTTATGTATGGGGAGAAACTTCATAGTTTAGGCTTCATGGTGTGGTCATCAGTGTGAGGAGCTCAATAGTATCATCTGGAGTTTTCTGGAATCCTTAAATACCTTTCATTGCCCCAGTCAAGGCAGCAAGGCCAAGCCGACACTGGGTATGAAAGATAGTGTGCCCAGTGGAAGCAACCAAGATGCAATGGTAGCCTCCAGGACACAACCAGGCAAGCTATCCCAGAGGTCACAGAACACAAAGACTCAGACTAAACAAAAATTGTCCAAGCTCATGGTTTGCTGAGTCAATGTAAAATAGAAGCACGAGAAATATATGGGGTCAGTTAATGGAGAGGGTGGAGGGTCAGGATCACGCTCACATAATACTTCTGTCTCATCGTTCTCTCTACCTTTTGACCATTTTCATTGTATGGTTTCTAGAATCAGGGTTGAGGGTGGTCGAGGGACTCAGCAGATGGTAGGTGTCAATAGTCAATAAATACTAGTGCTGTAGAAGAGAAACGGGGCCAGGTGGACTGGTCTCAATTGTAGCTCTCCCATTATATTGTAGAGCAACTCTGGATTCTGTTTCTGTGTCTCAGGTAGAGAACATCGGAGCCAGAATGAATGTCACCCATGGGTTGGAGTCATTTAAGGTCTCATGAGTATTCAGTTTCTCATTAATATTATATTTGGTATCAGTTTTGCCTCATTAACATTTAGTAGACCATGAATTTTTGGTGCCTTCCAGTCTTTCCATTCCTGTGTTACATTTATCACACTCATGCTCTTCTTCACCCGTATCCCACGTGACTCACAGGTCAATAACTTTGTGTCTAAACATCACACAAGTTTCTCCTGTGTCTCTCAAGCTACTTTTATACTTACTATTTACATTTAATGTTTCTTATAAGTTGTTTTTCAATCCTATTTGCTTTTCTTATATTCTGTAGGAGAATTGGATCTACTCAAATAATATAGCAAAATACCTTACAAAGAGAATGATGTGAAGAGAGATGGAAAGGGCTTAGAGAGTAAGAGAGGGTCGTTTTCTGTGAGTGTGTGGAGATGGATCCAGGTGTGGAATGGCTCAGCAGGGGCTGGCATAGGGTATGCCTGGTCCTCGTCTTCCCTCTACTCTGCCTACATTCCCTCCTGGCTTTAATACACTGAACTTTCTCCACTGTTTTCATGAGTGGTTTGTAGGCACATGGCTGTGTACCTTTTGTAAACCATATAATGATGTTTATTATTCTACCATTATATATTCTCTAGAGCTAATACATTATTTACTTAAAATTAACCACTCTAAACCAGAAAAAAAAAACTTACCAAAAATAAGAGATTCAGAGGATCAAAGGAAGGGGAATACGTAGTTTTTCTCAGGCTATGTCTTATCTATTGTTCAAGATAGAATTAGATTGTGTGTAATGCAGCGCTGGGGTCCCTCAGGAGTGAAATTCTGTAATTTCTACTGTAGAAGACTAATGCTTTCTGTTTAAGCTCTACATTTCACTCTAGCCATGCAGTGCTTTATACTCCAGTTGGACTTTAGTTAGCAGAATTCGAACATAAGGGAGAAAAATCCCCACTATCACTGACAGTGTAAGACTTTCTTCTTTGTTATTCATCTTGGATCATGGAAATCACCAAAGTTTCACAGTGGTATCTTAGGATTCAGATCTGAGGGTAGAAGTAATGCTAATCCAAAGTTTGGCAATTTCTCTTTTCCCAGGCAGTTATTCTGTGGTATGTCTGCCACATGAACAAATAAATTTTAAAAAGAAATATTTAGCAGTTTGAAATTCCTTACCCAGGTAATTTAATAATCATCTGCAGACTGTTACTAAGGTCAACGCTGAAGACATCTAAAAGCATAGATGGCTAAACCCTTCCACAAGTGCTGCCAGTTTTGTCACAGAAGTCCTAATGCTCCCCAAAGCTGCCCTGTCAAAAGCTTCCACGCTGTGTTAATTCTCAACGTTGGTTTTAAGCAAGATGCTTTTTATCTTTAATTTTTAATGAAAGATATTTTTAATTTTTAATGAAATCCAGTTTTCGATAATGAAAGAAAGTTGATTTTCTATTCAAAGATTATGAGAAAATATTCCATAATTTAACAAAGCATTTCATGATTGTTTGATAATGAAACTGGTGGTGTCAAACTATGTTAATGGGTTTATGTGACCAAATACTTTAGTACTTGTAAATTGAATCGCACTTTTTCACATGGAGAAACAACCTGAGTGCATTTTTTTGGAATTGGGAACTAGAAAGGAGTAAGAATTTCAACACAAAGAATAAGTATACACAGTTCATTGTGTGTAACAAGTTCAGAGATGTCAAAAGAATTTCATTTTTACATCTTGTATAAAGCTTAGCAAAGTGTCCCATATAAGATGCTGCTGAGCATTTGTTGAATAAGTAACATTTTACCTTATTCTTGAATTGGTAGTTTTACAAAATATTTTGGAAGAAACAGCAGGTTCTGTTTATCTCTCCTGTTCCACAAAAAGAAAAGGATTACAGATTTCCAGATTACAGCTCCAAGAGCAATAAGGGTGGGAGGATGATGATTTGTGATCATAAATAGCATGACTGGAATCTCCCCGGAACTAAAACAAGCAATTGCCTATATTGAATTAGGACAAAAATACCCACCGTGGAACTTAAATTGCCCTGCCTCCCTGGTGCTCTTCCCACTGCCTCTTGCCTTCACTCCCACCTTCCTGCCATCCCTTGCCCTGGCAATATCTCCTTCTTCCTCATGTGACTTTTTGCAAATAAAAAATAAATTGGAAGAAAAATCATGTCTGAATGATCGGCCCATGGAGGTGAGAGTTAAGAGACTGGAGAAGCCAATGGAGGAGATGGAAGTAAAATTCCACCTTGAAGTGAGATAGGGATCCCAAAAGTTGAAGGGGGAGAAGTACTGAAGTTTAAGAGATAAGCATCAGCCAGGCTGAAGAGTGAGGAACCACAGCTCAGGGCTTGTGACTGGGCCTCCTATGAAACCTGGTGGAATGTGTAAACTTATAATATGGAGGGCTGTACAAGCAGATGGACTGATTCAAACTTCCAAAAAAAATCAATAAATATAAATCGCCATATTAACATGCTAGGAAAAAAAGCAATACAAGTATGATCATGTTGTTAGAGGTAGTAAAAAGCATCTGACCGAATTCAACATCTGTTGTGAAAGACCTCTCAGTAAATTAGGAACAGAAGGGAATTTCCTCAACTTGACACAGGGAGCATAAAACAAAAGCCCACAGCTAGTATTTTCATTAATAATGACAGATGCAATGCTTTAACCCAAAGCTGACGACAATGCAAAACATTTTCTCTTTATCATTCCCACTCAACATTGTCCTGGAGGTCCTGCCCCAGATGATGTAATCATCTGCACTTAAAATACTAAAAAATATCTCCAAAACAGCTTCTAAAACTAACAAGTCAATTTAGCAATGCCATAGGAGAAAAGGTCAATGCCCCCAAATCAGTTTTATTTATTTACACTGACAATGAAAAATTAAAATTGAAATTTATAAAACAGTTCTATTAAAAGATCATTAAGGTATAAATCCTGAGAGATAATTCTAACATAATATGTGTAAAATCTCTATGTTTATGTAATGAATGAGAAAAATAAAAGAACAGCTAGGTAAATGGAGAAATATAGTATGTACATGCATCAGAGGAATCAATATTAAGATGCTATTCTCCCTTTATTGATCGATGTATTCAACAGTCTCAATCTCAACCTCAGCCATCTTTTAAAATGGAAACTGAAAAATATATTTCTAAATACATATGGAGAAGAAAAATAGCTGAAATAGCCAAAGATGTTTTGAGAAGGAAAAATGCAGTTGGGTGATTCAGATATTGAGATTTACTATAAAGCTGGAGTAATCTAGGCAACAAATGTTATTGAAAAATAGACCATATGAATCAATGGAACTGAACAGAATCTAGAAAGCCATATACATATATTCAGTTAATGTTTTGACAAAGGTGCCCAACGTTATTTAATGGAAAAATAATAGGCTTCTGAGTATAATGCTGGGAGGATTAGATAACTAAAAATTGAACACACACTATGTAAGGAAAAAAAACTCAAAATGGATCACATATCCAAATGTAAAAACCTAAATTTATAAAACTTTTGCAAGAAAATATAGGAAAAAAAACTGTGACTTTTCATTTGGCAAATATGTCTCAGATATGACACCAAAAAGCATGACCACATAAAAGAGAAAAACAAATTGGTTTTCTTCAAATTACCCACCTTCTTTTCTAGAAAGATGTTGTTAAGAAAATTAAAATGCAAAAAAAAAAAGAGAAGAAAGCAGAAAACTGGTAAACATATTTATAGAACACAGATCTTAGAGAAGACTTATATCCAAAGCATAAAAAACTCTTATAATTCAAATAATAAGAGAGTGAATAACCAAATTTTAAAGTTAGAATGAAGGCTTTGACAGACATTTTTCCAAAGAAGATATGAATGGGGTGTTAGTTTTACTATAGCACACCAATTTAGCTGCAAAGCTTGATGGCATAACATAAAAATAAGCACTTAATATCGCACAGGAAAATAAGGAATAATAATAAGAAGCACTTAATGTCTCTCAGGGAAGAGATGGCAGTTCGAGTTCAAAGACAGGATGCTGGAGAATTCCCTCTGCCTTGGTGACGTCAGCCTTTTGTTCTAGTCAGGTGGTCAACTCACATGATGAGACTGTTGGTATTACAGAGGGTAATCTGTTTTACCTGGAGTGCACAGATTCAAAGGTAAATCTGACCTGAAAAACACCTTCACAGAAATATCCTGAATAATATTGAATCACATCTGGTCCCATGACCCAGTCAAGTTCACCCATAAAATTAACCATCACAGCAGGAAAGTAATTGACAGGAAAGGGGCATAAAGAGCAATCTAAAGAGATAGCAATGTTCTTTATCTTAATTGAATGACACTTTCCTGGCTGTAAATTATTTATCAAAATGCATGCAATACTAAGCTTAGGATCTATGTAGTATGTTAGGTATAAATCATTTATAAAGAGGCCCTAGGAAGCTGTGCCATGACTGATGTGATAGCTCATATGCATGTGTGTGTATGTTTATAAGTGGCATATGTGTGTATAAGCATGCATGTATATCTAAGAGTGTATTTGTGTATATAAGCATGTATGTGTGTGTGTGTGTGTGTGTATGGGTCAGGTCTGGTAGGTAAATGATGTAGCTTTTTCCCCTGTGACATTTCTCTACATTCGTCTCCCTTATTCTTGAGCCACCCACACCAATCTTGAAAATTCTCTGCCACCTTCACTCACCACCATTTTAAAGACTGCAGTTATTTTCTCCCCAACTCTTTGGAAGTGTGTGGGTTTCTTCTATTCTGCTCTTGTTTTCAAGTGATTACTGACTAATTAGGCCATTATATCCCCTCATCAGAATAGAGAGATAAGACTTATGCTTATTCTTACCAAATGACTAAGGAGGTGGAGGAGGCTTAAAATGTGTGTGTGTCTTATTAATAGGGGAAATTGAAAAGACGGCATATATAGTTACCATTCTACTCAGAGTTCTACATAATTGTCTTCCCATTACAGTTCCTGTCATCAAAGGAAAGGGTAATGAAGCATTATGCTTAATCATTGGTCTTTTTACCGTTTATCCAAGGACAAAAGGAGAGCATGGCAGTCATTTTAAATATTCAGAAACATTTTGAATTTCTTTCTTTTTTTTTCCAAAGGGCTTAGTCTTAAAAAAAAATAATCTATGAAATTGCCAAAGGAGAAATAATCAATATTTGAAAAACCAATCTATGTTAAGGCAAATCTTTATGCAAAATAATCTCATAAATGGAATTGCTATAAAATATAAATGGTAATGGATTTTAGAAAATAATAATTTTATTGAAAAAAATTTCAACCAATGTTTTTTGTTCGTTTCAGATTCTTTAGTCATGGGTAGGGGATTGTAAATTATATAGAACATCATTCCTGAAAAGAATGTGATGTTATCGTTTTAATATTTGAAAGGAAAAAAATGGCACTTCTTTATTCTGTTTCAAGTGGTAAACTTATCTATAGAAGGGGAAGAGACATTTAAATAGAATCAGGAAAAACACTCAAAAGTAGTAGCAGTCATTTGTGCCTTTGATTTTCCTGGAGGAGTGAGGAGACAGCCATGTATGTTGTGGGCACTTGTTTATGAGTAAGACTTTCTCTAGCATGAACCAGGCAGCAGACTTCTCTAAATCTTAACTATAGGAATTCATTTCAAAATTTCTAGCAGTTCCTTTGAAGCCCCACCAGGCTGGTGGTTGGAAGGAATATATCTCACTCCATCCTCAAAGAGAGGTAGAGGAGAGACTCATAGCAGTGATATATGTGTATTATATATAAACAAAAAATTTTTACACGAAGTAATTAAATATATATATATATATAAATACAATATATATAATATATGTACATATATTATATATATTTAATTTATCTCCTTCCTCCCATCTCTTTTCCTTTTCTCTCTTTATATTCTCCATGGCCTGAGGGGCATCAATTCCCAGAGCAGTCTCTCAATACAATTCCTTTTGAAAATCTTATTTTTTTTCCAGTACTGGGGATTGAACCCAGGGTCTCATGCATGCAAGTGATTTACTGAGCCACATCCTGGCCCATGAAAATCTAAAAATGCTGGATGGGGTTCTCACTCACTTTGACACCCAAATAACCCTTAGTAGGTGCCCAGTCCAAACCTATACATGTAGATTCCATTGCTTACATCCTGTGCCTTCATTTGTCTATCTCATTACTGATGGAGACTCAAAGTAAATTTTTATAGCAACTGGCTACCCTTCTAAGTTTTTTTTCTGACCGATTAAATAGGACATCAAAATTATACAAGAAATTATATTTCCTAAAAAATAAGATCTTTATGAGAAACTTCAAACAAAATTCTTATTCTTTATAACAAATATTCTAGGCAGAGACCAAACAAATTAATAAATAAGCAGTGTATTATTAAGATAAAGAAGAGATAAAATTTGATTTGTCATTCATAATTACTCTATTATCCTTGATAAAACCAATAATCTTCAGAAAGAATAGAAAGCATCTTTCCCTTTATCATCAGTGGGTTATTAGTTGACAGTATTTAAAATGGCACTCCTGGTCTTTGATTCTTTTTGCCATAATACTCTTGAAGGTGAGGTCCTGAGCTAACTTTGTAGCCCTCTCTAACCAACAAGCTAACTTAGATTCCAAAATGAAAGCTACTCTCTCCAGCTAAATAGTAAACACTTGTAGGATGGAGTCTTTCACTTATATGTGCTGGGTCCTGCATCCATTCAGTATGTTGCTAGAAAAATGGAATATGCAAAAGCCTAACACAGCAGTTCAGCAGTTTCCTAGACACTAATCTTCAAGTTGGAGTGTCAGTAAAATAAAGTGGACAAACGTACAGGTTTTATTTTATTTTTTTCACATCTTCATACATATATTTTGTACAATGATGAGGGTCTCTGTATAATTCACATCAACCAAGTCCTCTTTCTTCCTTCCTTTCCCCCATGTTGATAGATGATCTCCCAATTATTATTCTGTCTTCATTTTTCCAAAGATGAGAAACACACCATTTTTTTCCCATTATAGTTCATTTATTCTTTGTTTTTGACTGACCCTTACATGTATACACACACAATTTTTTTTCTTTATCTTTTGCTATTCCTTGGTACCCTTAGAAAATTTTTCCCTTTTTCCAGGCTCACAGTAAAGTAGATATGCTAACAATTTAAGAGCAAACTTTAGTGGGATAGAGAAAAATTTGAATGATTACTTTTATTTTCTCTTCAACTCTGTTAAAACTCTCTCTATACCTTAAGGATTCCTGATGCCAGTGTTTCTTCTTTATGAAAGTTGTTCTCAAACTTTGATGGGCATTAGAAACCACTTCGAAAGCTTGTTAAAACCCTTTTCTGGGCTTCATTCCCAGAGTTTCTGATTCAGAAATTGAGCTGGTGAACAAAAATCTGTATTTCCAATAGGTTTTCAGGTGATGCTGATGTTGCTGACCTGGAAACTACCCTTGAACAGTTGTAAACTCATAAACTCATTATCCTTTTTTTCCCATAGGGGAAAAAGTTTTAAAAATCATTAAGTAAAATTATTCCTCATGACTTTAAATGGTGATAAAAGTGATTTTTTAAAATTAGAACAAAGAAAAAATATAGAGCATGCCAAAGCCCAGTAAAGAAAGAGTTTTTCTCTAACCCGTCCAGTCTGAAGATATCTTCAGATCTTAAGACAATTCTCTGTAAGAATTCTGAAGAACACTGTATTCTTCATTCCAAATAACACACCAGCTGAAATAAGTGCCAAAGGATTATAGCTTTGAAACCCAAGGTGACATTTATTTTTCTCAAAATGCTGTCCATGCTGCTTCCCATTATGACTACAATATTCATACATAACAATTACATTAAATGAGATATTGCTTATCTTTCAGTTAGGTTTATTTTAATAATATTTGAATGTATGACCATTGACACGGTTTAACAATTCCCAGTTTTAGTTTTGTCTGGCCAAATATTTTGATAAAGTGAGAATTTAGTCTAAAAGTAGATTGGCAAGAAGCACAATTTGTGAGACCAGATTGGGAGTTTTATCCAGTTTGGATAGAAGCCCATCATGACTTTTGAAGCTGGCATTAGAATTCTCTTTGACTAACTCCTTCCTTCATCACCTATAATCTAGCCAACTGCTAAAAGGAAGATTTGAGAGAACTTGGGAGCTCACATACTTTACATCTTCATGAGAAGGCTTCATGCTCATTCCATTGACTCCTCTTTGTTGCAGTTTGAAATGCCTCCTGTTATGCTCTAGATTTATCCAAACCCTCCAACACAAGTATTTCTCTCTATACTTGCTCCTTCTTTTCTGCATTATAAATGTCCAAGTCTCTCGTATTCAAAAACAATTTATTGATGCAACCCCCTCATGTTGAATACTGAGTTTGTTAACCAGCATTTGCTATTTGGTATCATATCCTGCTCATTCTTTTCTTAATGAATCTAAGAAGTGTGATTGTGGCACGTTTTTGCATATGGGATACTATTCCACTATCAAAACAGTTATGAATCATGACATGGAAAAATATTTTACAATATGTTTGAATTAAAAAAAAAATCTTTTTTAAAACTAGGTAAAAACCAATTCTTCAGAAAGAACATAAGGCACCTCTTATTTATAGTGTATTTCTTAGTCATAAATAGGTGTGTGTGTGTGTGTGTATTCATGGAAAATAAATGGCAATGGTCAACTGGATGGTTGGATCTGATTAATATTGATTTTTAACTTTAATATCTTGGTCTTTCTGTGCTTTATTAAAAATATGTACTATTTATGTAACAATAATTATAAAGTGCTTATAAAAATAAGAAAATATACCTATATATGTGAACCACTAGCAGTTTGGATTTTGAATTTATCTCTGTTTTTGAATACATTCATTTTTTTTCATACCAGTAGTAAGTGGTATTTAAGTTAGCACTAAAATGAATTTAATAATATTAAATACTTAATAGTGTTTAAAGTATTTACATCTAGTATTAGAGAGTATAAAATTAAAGCTTAAAATTATTTCAATAATATCACTTTCTATGCAAAAACTTCAGAGTTTTCTCCTTCCTAGTAACCAAAGCTTGACATTCTTAGCCTCAAATCAAAGTCTTTATAACCTAGGATCTGTAGTTACTGGTTCCCATGCTGTCTCATCAGGATTTCAATGTTCTTGGATGGAGTCCCTATTTTCTGAGTGTACTTAACATTTCATTTGTTATTTTGAAGGCCTGATTGCTTTTTCCTGTGTAGAATTTGTGCATATAATCTGCTGAACTTTATTTATCACATCTGACTTGTGAGACATAGGGATAAAAGTGATTAACTAGTAAACTATCCTCAAAATGAAATATGGTCGGTCATTTATGGAAAGAAAAATGGATCTGGGTAGAATCCTGCCTTGGTCATTTATTGGCTGCTTGCATTTATGTAAGATCCTCTGTCTTTCCTTATTTAGAAAGTTAAGGAAAATGGTATTTGTGTTGCTGAGGATTCCATGAGATAATTGCATAAAGAATACATCATTAGAGTACAAATGATCCACTATAACATCAACTGCAGTGGTTTGGCTAAGACAGTCCACCCACCAGGTATTAGCTTTGAAGTAAGCATCTATAGATAAGGAGTAACTGACCACCCTAGCACAGACTTCCTTTGCTAAGGCAGTGGCTCCATTTGTTCCATCCAACAAAAAGGGGGAGAGGAAGTAAGACCCAAAGTTGCACCTATCACTCCTCTTCTATCTCACTGTATCCACACATAGCTGCAAAGGAGTCTAGGCATTTGAGTCTATGGTGTGCTTGGCTGAAACTCAGGAGGTAAATTCCTTTACTAAAGGAGAAAGGGAAGAACAGGAGCAATCACTAGTCATAACAAAATTAGACATTTTTGGAGTGAGCACTGGGAATTGAATCCAGAGGTACTTTCCCACTGAGCCACACTCCCAGCTCTTTTTATCTTTTATTTTGAGACAGGGTCTTGCTAAGTTGCTCAGGGCTTTGCTAAATTGTTTAGTCTGGCTTTGAACTTGGGAGCCTCCTGCCTCAGCCTCCTGAGCCACTTGGATTATAGGCGTGTATTACTATGCCTAGTTACAAAATCAGGATTCTGAGCCTGAAAGACTATAGTCCAGACAGAACTGGGATGAGTTCTCAAAAATAAACATCTGTGAGACCTTCTGATAGCTTCTGTCTGACCTCTCCAGCATAACCCTTCTATTTAAATGTGTGTTACACTGTTAAAAGCTCCTTAAGGACTGGGACTCTGTGTATATGTTTTATTTAATGTTTAATGGGTCTCCTATACTTTTCCTTTATTCTCTTCCCTAGGTTGAAGAGAGGAAAAGCACAATACAAGAGAACTCAATAAATAAATTTCAGTTGTTGAAGTATGATTCTCTAAAAGGTACAATTGAAGTCCATGTTATATTTGTATTATGATTTGTAACATATATTTAATGGCACAAATCCCTTGCAGGTAGAAAAATCTTGTTTTACCATCTAGCTAATTTCTCGTTCTTTGCCATAAGGAAGTCCCTCCTGTTTCCACCATTGGACAGCTATCCAAAGGAAAAAGGGCAGTTAGGACGGCCCCACTTCTTCACCATTGGACCCACAGTAGTCTAAAAGTAGTAGTTTCTATACCTGAGGAAGTGGCCTCTGCCAGTGATAGTGTGTGGTCATTACTACACGTTCTTAAGTGACATTGTGCTGCTGTATAGCAACTTTGAGGGTCATAGGACACGTGGTAAATAAAGAAGCATTCTGTGTATTCTTAGCCTTTACATTTTATTTTAAAACAGAAAATTTCATGTCATTTATCACCTACTTTTAAACAGAATGGTGCATTAATTGAATGCCTTGTCATAACTCCTATAAGATTTGTTAGAAAAATAAACATCTCACAACAATCTACAGTGTCAGCTCTTTAATAAATACATAAAACAGAAGTTAGTAGTCAGAGTTACATGAACAGGTTCATAGCATATTACGTGAAATTAAAACCTCAATCTTTTGTATCATTTAAGGCAATTTAACTTTATGTATAATCCAAAGCCAGAAATAATATGAAACATGTTCAGTAAGAATTTGTTTCTTTCTTAGAGCTATTTAATACACAAAAATTTTAATTTAAAAATACATTCTATATTAAATTTCTTTTTTACAAAGGCAGTACATGTTAAGTGAAACAAAATAAGGTTATGTTACTGATAATTTAAAAAACATTTCTAATTTTCTTGCAGAGGTTTAAAAAACCTTAATAAAGTAGCTGATAAATGTAAAATAGTTTAAATGTATGTTAAATATACACAAAATGAATTTCTATATTAATATGTGCAAATTTGTATTTTCTTATAATTTAGAATTAAAATATTTTATACTAAATATTTTTAATAAAATCTATGTACCATACTTGTCATTGTGTGGAATTCATCAGAATCACATTTGTCTGTGGCATAGTGTAAAGTTGGTCAAAGATCTTTACACGTGTCACACATTTTTTATCCTTGATTGCAGTGGTTATTTTATTGTGTTAGACAATTTTAACTGAAGTTGATCATAAAGACTAGAAATCTCATTAATAGAGTTAGCTTCCAAAGATAAATTTTAAGCAGAAAAATATTTCAGGTAGATACAAGAGTAGTGTCATTACTCTCAGGTATTTCAAAAAAAAAAAAAAAAAAAGCTGCCCAGAGAGCTGAACAATTGTTTCACATAATCAAAATAATTTAAATATGCAGTTTTAAAACAGTCATTACATGGGCTTGAAGGCAAATGTATCAGAACCAAGGAAAACATCAAAAGAACATAAAGGATAAAGAAAGATTAAACAAAAGTAGGAGGACCCAAAGGCAAAGTTGTTTTCCACAAGACTCATTGTTTCATATTTTCTTCCATTGATAAAAGACAAACAAGATGCTATGCTACAAAATCTAATTACGATGGTTTCATGGAATATTTTTCCAGTTAGTTTTGTTTACAAGTGAGATGATCATATACAAAGGATCCCTTTAGAAAGGAATAAAAAAAATGTTAAGTGAAATAAACTTACCCATTCTAGTCAGTTAGAGAGGATTGCTGAATTAATCATCACTTAGCATAGAACATAAACAGGAGCCTGAAGGAGCTTTTGCAACTTAAAGATCTGCAGAAGATGAGTTGATTATCAGACAGGCTCCCTATTGAGTTGTGATTCAATTGTATTGAAAACTGGCTTCAGATGTTATCAGACATTAATTCATAAACATTTAAAAGAAAAGGGTTATCCCATACTTATGAATGTTTATTTAAAGGTGAATTAGTGTAATATTTATTCAAGCACGCTTTTCAACACTGCACTTAAGATGCCAACAATTTCAGAAGACATGACAATTTTGGAGAGGTTAAATTGAAAAACTGTCTTAGGATCAATGAGACACACATATAGATGTGTATGATCAGTTAGACATAATAAATTGCTGTGGAGGAATTTTAAAAGAAGATGCAAATGATCCAAAAGAATGTTCTGCATTCATTTGAAAAGGTTTGCGTTGGATGAAATGGAGTACTTAAGGTCAATATAGATAAGAATAGCCATAAATTGGATATTAAGAGTAAACAAAAGAGAGTACAATATGCACATGAATGGGTCTGTCTTTGTTCAGGAGCATAAATTCAAATGAGTGTTAAAATCAAGAGGTGTTTGGAAATGAAGAATTTAATTATGTCATTAAATTCCATTATTTTTCACAATTAGGCTATTTGAGCCTGAAGCTTTAAGGAAATCTTGGGAAAAGCGAATGGAAAAAAAATAGGATTTAGGATAACAGGAACAATTTATAATTTGATGGAGAGAAGCAGTCTAATTTTATAGCTCATCCTGAAATATTTCAGTATCTCATGGATGCCTTTTGTTACACATCATAATATCTTCTGGGGAGGTTAAGTGAATGCTAAAAAAAGAAAAAAATAAGGAATTTATTTTTTAGTGACGTGTTGAATGTGATGCACCCACTAATGTTAGTATTTTGAGTTTTTTAAAAAATTGCCTCCAGAGATATCTAGTATTGTTCTTGGTGTGGTGGTGGTTGTTATTTTTATAAATCAAAGCTAAAACGAACATTTAGAACATAATCTGATTTATAGTGAATTTTTATGTCTTCCAGAGAATGTCTATGACTTAATAAATACTAGCAAATTTCAAAGAATATATTGAACACTTATGAGCACATGTGCACTGCAATGTAAAGATGGCTTAGAGAAATAAGTTGCATCCAGTTGTGTCGTAGTGTGCATGGGGCACATTTTCATAATCATTACATACTTGAGGGCACAAAATTGTTGCCGTACCAAGACATGTTGTTCAAGTTCTAAGTTTTGTTAATAATTTAAAATTGTGTTTAATGTCAATGATTACAAAAGGCTCCTGTGGTCATAGTAGTTGAAAATAGGCTCTATTTACATAAATTATTTAATCTAAGAATACCCTGTTTCCCCTTATCTTTTAATTAATTCTAACTAGTCAAATATTAATTCACTTCTTAGAAACCATTACACAGAAAAATATCAATTATTCAAGTAAAGTATAAGCCCTAAAACCTTTAAGAATTAGCTCTTTAAGTAGATAAAAGAAAAAAAAAAAAGGAAAACAGGAAAAAAAGCATATGACATTCAGAGACAGCTACAGTCATCACTTAGCTTTAAATTGCCTACAAGGAAGTTTGTCTCTTCCTATGTTAACAGCTTGGTCCATTTTAAAGTTAGTGCAAACTAGTGAGATTAAAAAAAAAAAAATCCTTGATTTTTAAGGACTTCATTTTCTTAAGCTCTTTTGCTCATTTCCATATGGAAATTAGTTTGTAGCTCATAAACACTGAACTATTAATTTTTAAATTGTCAGCCTTTTAATTAAAGGATGTCTCCCACTTTTTTCATTTTGGGAGGTTGTCAGACATGCATTTATTTATATATTTATGAAAGGATATTATATTTGATAGGCTTAAAATTACAAATTTTACATTATCTTTAGTTACCAAAGTTTTCTTACATGAGTCCCAGTATTGAATTATGTCAATGTTCCCAAGTTTCTCACTTGGGATACATTTATTTTAGTATTATAATTGCTTGACTGCAGAGAACAGCTCATGGAGCTGCTGTCCGTTGGCTCCAGAAAAACTAAACCTGTTTTTCAGTTCTTGATTAGCAGGAAAGACTAGAACCCATTATGGACAACTCAATTGGAATTACTCTTCTCTACTTCTGAAAATTTCTCACAAGCATATATTTAAGACTTCAGTAAATCACATTTAAAAATATTTGCCAATTGAATATTTTAAAGTTCGAGAGGTAGCATAACATCATGCAATGAACACTGGCCTGCAATTAGAAGTCAGAACTCCTTCTCTAATGCTGCCACTTTTATCTCCTGGGTGGTTTTTAAGTAACCACTTAAACTTTGTAAGCCTTAATTCCCTGACTAACTAAAATGGAGAATTATCTTATTTTTAAGATATTACCTACCCTCTTCCAATTTTATATTCTTATGAATCCTAGTGAATAGGTTTGGGGCAATTCAGGGAAAGAATGTCCTTAGGCTGCACTGAAGGGCAAAAATAATATAGTTTTTCATCTGAAAAATGTTGATATCTACTTGGACTCAAAAATCTAAGAAAACTCATTCAAAAGTGTAGTACATTGCTGAGGCAGAGTTTCTAAATACCTTGTGAATTCCAACCTACAGATCAGGCAAATGAAATAGTGAAACAATCCATCCAGTTTACCAGGTAAGAAGATACCACATCTTCAAACAATGAAGCTATTCAGGTTTACATGCTACTTTACAGTGTCCCTTATTAACATTCAGCTTTTAAAACCAGTATTCTAATAAAGTGACATTGTATTACAGGTTTTTTATGGCAGTAGTAACTTAGCACTTATTTAATCCAGTCATCTGCAATATATATAAACTTATCCTGGAAAGAGGAAAAACAAAATATAAATGCAAAGAAGAAAGAACATTGGCATTAGTATCCATTTTGTGAAAAGAAGGAAACATAAACACACATGCATCAAACTACACAGTCTCAAAATAATGTCCCTTATGATTAAGGTTCTATGCTGTTCACCTCCTGAATGAATGAAACACCAACCATTAATTCATTTAGTTGTTTTTTGTATAGTCACTGCCAATTGCTGAAGCATTTGGCCACTTCGGTATGTAACTACCAGGTTATGTTTTTCATCCGCATGTTCTGGCAGGAATGACTTGCACCCTTGTAGGGACACGAGGCTCGCCTGTCTCACAGCTTCGTGTCTCTCTGGGACGTGTAGGAATGGCAGGTACCTGTAAAGTGTAATCAGTGCTCTTCAGAGGATCTACATTCTATGCTGATCTAAATAAGTTATATATTACAGTAAAGTGCTACAACGACACTAGTCTCAAACAGTAGTAAGACACATTTTTCTCTGAAAAGTTCAGCAGCTGTGTGAGTCACATGACAATGAGGATGCTTGTCAGTCTTCATTTGAGTGTACAACCAGGAACTGGCATGACCTTGAACAATTTTTCTCCTCCTGTGACTTTTACAATTTTACTTTTTTAGGAGCAATTATTTTAAAAATCCAGTTTTCCATAAAGTTTTCTTGTATCCTTTTTAGAAGTTACACCTGAAATTCTCATGAGCATTTAGTTTGCTGATATCCAATTTTATTTCTTCAGGTTTCTCACGGCGGTAGGTTACTGTTCTTGTGCAAACACTTTGCAGAAGCAACTTATCCTTGATGGAGAAGAAATATTGTTATCAATTAAAGACCTAAATATTGCAACTAGACAATAAAATACTGATAATTATATTTTGAAAATTCACTGACCTTTTTTGAGGCAGACACTCTGTAATCTGATGAGGACTTAATTTTATTACTATTCCATTGTAATATTGCTTGTCTAATGATAAGGACTTTAAGTAGCCCAATCAAGAATGTAACTATGAATATGATGAAAAATATTCTTAAGTAGCTTGGGCTAGATAAACATTCTGTAATAAAGCAAACAAGTTAACGTTAAACAAAGCCAGTCAATCAAAGAATTCCAGCAAGTAAACAGTGTTCACATCTTATAATTAATAGAACCAGAGACTTGTACAAATTTGCATTTTCAAAACAAGGGACTGATATTACTGTTGACTCAGAAAAGTAAAGTAATTTTTATTGCACATTTATTATTAAAATATTTTCAAAAGAAAAGTTCCCTTTGGGAACAGACACAATGAAAATATTTAATAACATAATTTCTTTCCAGCCTGATTCTATAATTGTCTTAGCTGGAATATGTCCAAGTCCCTTACCCAGATATAATTATATCCATGACAGAGAGAGGGGCAGCTTTTGTGGTGTGTACTTTTGAGCACCAAGTGGAAAATCGGATTTTAAAAACTACTCAACAGCTCTGGGCATCAGCATGTGTTCCTCTTGTTATGCTTTCTCTTCATTTGTTGCACACCAGTAATGGAAAATAAAGTAAACATTTGCAGAAGCTGAAATCAGTACTACTCTAATAGATGAATAAATATTGCCTCTGAAATTGCAGTGTAAGGTTTCATTATTATTATGCATGGCTTCACCAGGAAATAGGAGTGTCCAATTTGGGATAATACACAAATCTTTTGCTTTAATTTTACTTCATTTACTTTTTTACTTCTCTGTTAACCAAATCCATTTGCCTTTAAAAATTCATTATGTGCTTTTCCAAAGACAAATCATTGATTATTCTCTGGAGAAAGAAATGCCCTGTTAAGATGAGGGCCATGCTGGATCTCTCTTTTAGCACCAGGCCTTTGGCAAACTCTCATTGGAAAATCTGCAGCCTCTGTTGTTGCCAGAGGCATCCCCCTTATCGTAGAGGAACATGGTTGCATAACAGCAAGTATTCTACAGAACTCAACAGCTGCCCCAGATTCATAAAATTACTTCCGGGCTGGAAAAGACACTGTGTTCTTCTGCCCATTTTACAGACTTTGGGGACCTTATGTTAATTTTAGAGTCTCCCTGGAGAAGGCCACTAAGAAGAAGACCTGCCAATGCATTATGCAATCGTGGGTGATTTGGACTCAATTTTTAGCAGTGACCAAGTATGCTCTTGAATAAGGCCAGAACTCTATGACAAGGGCCTCTCTGAATGAGAAAACTTAATGAAGCCCAAATTCTTTTGGTCAGTAATAAGGGGTCTTGAACAAAAGGTCAGAGATAGACCCCAGGGCTACTCATCAAGTGGAAACACCAGATTCCAAACCAAGTCTTCCATTGTCACAGACCTCAGGGACACAGAATCCAAAATGCTGTGTTGGAAGGTGGCACCTTTGAGTCTTCCACAGGTGAATGATCCCCAAATCTTTCTCCCCCAATAGATTGCCATTTCCCTTAGATGATCTGGCTACTCAACCAGCTAAGGCAGGTCCTCAGAGGGAACATGTGGCTTGATTCCACTTACTGGCTTCTTGCCTGGTGGGCACTTAGCCAGAGAGACTGAAAGAAGAGCCTTGAAGTGTGATTGAGAGGATAGATAATAGAGGTGCCTAACCAATGCCCTTTCCCTGTCCTTGCACAATAGAGGTTAAGGGGAGGGGAAACCCTCTAGCTCCTCATCAAGTTCAGAAGTATTCCTAATAAGTTAGCAATTGTAGGGCAATTGTAGGGCTCAACTCTGCATGTATTTTGAAAGGTTGCTACGGATGGTCAAACGTCTACCCCCAGCCTATGCTTTTCTCAGTTGGGATTGGGTCAGAGCTTTTCCTAGGAGCTTTAAGGGAATACTATTTGTAACCACCCTTCAGTCACAGTAGTGTTTACTTAACATAATAAATGACATGTTGATAGGAAGGGCCCTATTTATTAGAAAGGCACTTAGCTTTTGGGAGTGATTGCTGTAGCCCCAGCTGGCAGCACATGGGACTCTGTTTGGAGCCAAATTCATCATGAGCTAAGATCAGTGCAGATGTGAAACCAAAAGGAAACAAAGCTCCGGAGAATGTTTATTCTTCTCGGCAGTCTCTCTAAGGGCTGGGATTTTTTCTTACAGGTTGGAGGAGAGACTTGAAATAATAGAAGCAATGGAAATGTTTCCTATAAAGACCTAATTTTTAGCTCTTGTGGAGTTAGGAATTCATTTCTAACTCCTTTGAACACCTGTGCAAAATGGGGTTCCAGCATTTTGGGTTCTAATGAACTTTCATTTAAAAACAGCCTTTGCTCATAACTCTCACATGGTTTTTCCATTTACGAATCATCTTTTGCTTAAGATACTTGTTTCACGTTCATTGGCTCATTAAGGTCACAACAACCCTTTAAGGTTGGTACTATTTATATCTCCATTCAACAGATGAAGAAACTGGGGCTCAGGAAATTTTTCAGGAGGACTGATATTTCTTAACAAGTAATGGTTAGGGCTTAAGCCAAGGTCTTCAGACTAAAAGTTGCATATTGTTTTCATTGTGCTACATTTATCATCATTCCCCCCACTAAACTGCATGCTATCAGAAGGAGAAGTACAAGGAATGACCCTTTGGATGTTACATAGATTACAAAAGCAGATCATTGCTCCTTGAAATTTTATAGCTTCACCTGAAACACGAGAGTAAGTATGAGTTAAAGAAAATAAGAGTGTCCAATTTGGGATAATACACAAATCTCTTGCTTTAATTTTACTTCATTTACTTTTTACTTCTCTGTTAACCAAATCTATTTGCCTTTAAAAATTCATTATGTGCTTTTGCAAAGACAAATAATTGATTATTCTCTGGGGAAAGAAATGCCCTGTTAAGATGAGGGCCATGTTGGATCTCTCTTATAGCAGTTCTGAATTGGAAGCAACTTTGGGTTATGAAGGAAAATTATGGCTCCACAATCTTTATCTCTTAGTGAAGGGATCCTCTGTAGGGAACCTGTATTTTTTGGCTCATGGAGTTCTTTCTAGCCAATATATTTGGATGCCCTTCCATGGAGGTACACGGCATGGAAATAGAGCAGTGAAGCAGAGGTGTAAAACATTAACTACTCAGGAACGTCATCTCTGGGAGATTTCAAAAAGCAAATCACAAACTCATTACATTTTGTCCACAAATGTGTGCAGACTTATTTACTGTATTTCCATGTTGCCTCAATAAAATTGTATTAAAAAATAAAGAAGTGTTTCATATTGAAACCAAAATTGAAGTTCTTAGTCTTTTCCTTAGCATGGTTAATTATGAGAACTTTGGGGGAATGTGGTCCTCCACAGATACACTATAGTGCTTTGATTATGAGTCTTTCATTTACCTGATGTTTGATGCCCATAATGCTGGTCCATGAGAGCACATGAGGTTTTGCACTGATCAAGTATAGCTTGAGACAGATTGTGAGAGTGAAGGCATTGCATACAATTCCTGTGAGAGGAACTTAAAACATTAGTTCTTTTAAAAGGAGATAGACTATAATATTTTCTAGAAAAAATAAAATAACAACTTAACAACAAATAGATACTGCAAATTTAGATTAGTTCTATTTGAAATAACTCTATCATTATGTTGGTTGAAGTATTGTATTTCCAAATAATTTAAATAAGTGACTATGTATAATAGAATTACAGATTTGAGAGAGAAATCATTTTAAAAATCTGAATTATGCAAACTGGAAGGTACACTGATGTTTAGATTGGTGATCTGTGAGCAGGTCTCAGACTGTCATTGGAAAATCAATTACTAACACAAAACAATTATGTCGCTTTCATTTAGCATGTCATCTTTTGTTTATTTATCACTTATTTCTAGAGTAAGTCATAGCCACCATCATTCTTTATCATGAAAATATTAAAAGTAAAGCACACCGATAACTTACTCAACATTTATTCTACAACCATCAGGCACCAAACACAAAGGTGTGCTTTTATTCTGCTTTTCACATTTAATTTAATTCTTTCACAGAACTTTAACATTATTATTTTTATTCATCATCATCCTTACTTTCAAACTCAGGAAACTGAGACATAGAAGATTTTTTTTTTAAAATCTGGAGACTGAGGCCAATCTAAGACTATGCCCATCATCCATAAATCCCATATTCAATGGATGGTAAATAGCAAGTAATATTAGATTCTTTTTTTTCCTTTTTTATTGGTTGTTCAAAACATTAAAAAGCTCTTGACATATCATATTTCATACATTAGATTGAAGTGGGTTATGAACTCCCATTTTTACCTCAAATACAGATTGCAGAATCACATCGGTTACACATCCACATTTTTACATAATGCCATATTAGTAACTGTTGTATTCTGCTACCTTTCCTATCCTCTACTATCCCCCTCCCCTCCCCTCCCATCTTCTCTCTCTATCCCATCTACTGTAATTCATTTCTCTCCTTGTTTTTTTTCCCATTCCCCTCAAAACCTCTTATATGTAATTTTGTATAACAATGAGGGTCTCCTTCTATTTCCATGCAATTTCCCTTTTCTCTCCCTTTCCCTCCCACCTTTTAACAACTTGTCTTACATAATTAATTAGGCACATACCTTACATAATTAATTAGTCATAATTAATTAATTAGCTTTGTAGCAGATAGCCTCTATTTTCCAAAACTTATTAAAAAAATTAAGGTAGTGAGTGTCTGGATTTATTGTGATGCTATACAGCTAGTTATTGGGCAGAAATTGAAATTTAAGTCCCCTAATTTCTAAAATGTCTCCATTTACTTCATTTTTAGCATGAAGGTAACAATTTATCTGGCAACTCTGAGATTAAGAAAGGCAGAACCAACAAAAACAGCAGCTGCAGGGCTGCTTTATGACTGTGGAAGTCAGAGAGCTCATACCAGTTTTCACTGCAGGCTGTGTGACAAGTGGGACAATGCTCACAGAAGCGGCCGATGCTCCTGGGATCTGTGCACTCACACCTGCCGCACACACACGTGCCTCTGCCGCTGCACACCTGGCCTTTTGAATTGACACAGTGTTGGGATGATGCTGAGGGGCACTGGCACCGATCCCCTTCCCAGCCGCTGAAGCACTGGCATCTGCCTGCTTCACACTCTCCATGCCCTGCAACCAAGACACACCAAGACCCACATTAGGGACGCTACTGACTTGTGAAGAGTTTCCACTTGTGGATTCACTTCCCACCTCCACAGAAATGAACAGGCAGTCAAGTGAATGGAAACAGCATCATTTTCTATTCATCTGACCTAAAGAGTGCCAGAATTTAGGAAAGATGTTCTATTGTAGATAATCTCTCGTACTAATATACTGTGCTAACAAACGTGAAGGAAGTCCCTTCTGTGGTGGCTGCCCGACTCTCTAAGTGTCATACGTTCAGTTTTAAATTAAGACACAGAAATATAAAGAAGTTACAAAAGCTAAAGTAATGTCATGTGACATGAGATCATAAAATAAGAGTATTTGATTAATGACTTCCATAATCTATTCTCACAGTTGCACTATTGCTAAGGGCTGGGAATGACTTGGAAGGACTAGGAGGCAAACCCTCGTAGTGCTTCAGTGTGGTGAAGGCTATGTTTAAAGATAAGATTTTCTGAGGAGTTGAAATAATTCTCTCATATCCTCAGAATAGTATTTAGTAGATTATCAGTGCTGTTCTCATCTCTGCTGTGAGCTATGATTAGGTGGAAAATGGCAAGAAGAAAGAAAGATGGTATGTGTGAGGGGTGGGGAGTGTGCACGTGCACAAGGGGCCTTTATGCACACAAGCCGAGGAAACATTGGTTATACATAATTAAATAAATTTTTGATTGCTGAAAGTGTCCAAAATTTAATCTGCCAATGCAAATTGAAATCTTCAAGAAGGGATACATTTTATAGGATTGTGCAGTATTTCTCAAGCTTTTTTAGCTACAAGTCAATTAATCTTCCCTTCCTCCTTCCTTCTCTCCCTTCTATTCCTTGCCTTCTTTTCCTCATTTCCTTTCTCTCTTTTATTGCTGAGCACCTTACAAGTTAACTGTCCCACAGGGTCCACTGCTGGATCAGCTCAGCTTGTTAAGTGTAAAACTAATGAGGTCCAGGCCAAACAGATGTCCTCCAGACCCTGCTCCCCGTACAGCCTGCAAGTCGAGTCCTGGCCAGCTGACCTGTGAACATGTGCTTTTATTCCTCGGGGAGACTAGATGATGCATGTCAGCCCTACAGTTTTCACTTACATACAACCATTCAAAGCAGATTCTCAAGTGCTTGTGGGTCAGTAATATCATAGTCACATGGAAGGGTCAGTACATGATTTTTGGATATTTTGCAGCAGAGAATGGGATTCTATATATATTTGAAATGTCTTTGAGGAACTGACAGCTGTGGAGAAAGTCTTTCTGTTCCCTGTAAAATAACATTTCCTTTCCCTATAAAATATAGTAGACAACGGCTGATTTATTCTAAAGTTATCTATAATCCATCTTCTCTATGATTCCAGCTACAGTTGAATAAATGTTTGAAATACAAAACATTCTGTGTATACAATAGAATAAAAAGATAATTTGCCATCACACATTTAGGTAACATATTTTGAATTTTTAGCTTTTGTAACAATATAAAATTTATTTTTATAGGCTGTTACTTTCCATATCCTTACAGTAATGAAATATTTTCATTCATCAACAACTTAACAAATATTTATCTACTACAATGCAAATGCTAAAAAGGCATTTTCACAGTAAGTGAAATTATTATATGAACTCAGATGGCAGAGAGTTTAATATATTTAAAAATAATATTTTAATATTCAAGTGTTGCACAGAGTTAGTGGACTCTAACCTGTAGGTGGCAGTAAGCTGAATTAGACACAAAGTAACCTTGATATTTTTATTTTAATTCATTTCATTTTAAAATGTGGTCTGTGTGTGGCCACAAAGACTAATCTTCTAGATTACTTAATAATCCAGTATTTTCTTGAAGAATGCTGTCCTCTGGCAATTCTGTTGGGTGGTGGTCCAAAAATAAACTGCTGAGGTTTAAATTACCACAAACTTACAATACCATCTATAATGATGCTTTAAGAATTTTCCAATGAATGAAAAGTATATTTTTATAGCTCACTCCCCCCTCATCCTGACAGAAATAAAATCCTCTGAGCAATCTGGAGTGAGTAACCTTTTGCCAGAATGAATCAGACCCTTGTGGAAGAATACCCTCATTCTTTTGGAAAACGTGTCAGCCATCATCAGTAATTTCCCCTTCTGGGATGTTCTTTCCAAGATCAAAGAATATTTGAGAATTACAATTAATTTTAGGTTTTTATTTAGAAGTATATCCTGTATACTATAAGCATAAATATTAAAACCCCTGCTGTGATTGTTGCGGTGACCTAATTTTGCAGACTATGAAACTCTGAGTATTAAATTCAGATTCAGTGATGGCAATTTGTAACATATTTTTAAAGATACATGAGCCTATATGCTACCAGGATAGTGGTTAGTAAAAATTACCTGTATGTATTTATACTCACCAGCACACAGATTTCCATGGTGATATGGACAAGAAAAATCATCCTTTTCACAGTATTTTCCATACACTTTTCCAAGCTTAATTTTGTGACATACACATTTCCCACAAATACAGACTCCTCGACCGCTGCAAACAGGTTGGTCCTTGTGTAACCTGCAACTCTCGGATGGAAATGCATCTTCATCAAAATGGCATTTACTCTCCTCACATTGCAAACACTTGGAGTCCAGGAAAGTTTCATCCTCACACTTTCCTTTAGGTCCTCTGAGGTCCTCACACTGACAACTGCAGCGCCTGTGTATGTGAATTTTAGTGGTTTCATTGAAACCAATAGGTTTGATTTTTGCATAGTTTTTTCCTCCTGTGACATCACATTTTTTCATTGTAACTGTTACATTGAAAAGAACCTAAATTTAGGAAGAAAAAGGAAATATAATTACATCCTTTGATATTTTTATTGCCAATATTATATGTGTCAGTATATTTCAATCAATAACATAATAGCATCTTAGAGTAATTGTTTATAAAATACCCAGGCAAGTTTTTTCACATGTAGATGCAAAATCCCTTTTAATGTCTTTTATTTTCTGATTAATAAACTAAAGAATTAGAGAAACCAATGATTGCTAATTGCCTATAATACACCATTAAACAGACTTGATCCTGTTCATAAAGTGACTACTCCACCTTCCTATTTTCAAGTTGTACTAAAATCATTACAATTTAAAAATAATCTGTGTTTTTGGTTGGAAATTATGTTATATATCATGATACAAAAAGAACTAAATTTAGGCTTCAACATGTATTAGGAGTTTGACTCAGTCTTATTATAAGTTGGTGTTGGTGCTGTACTCGAAATGTTTTTGTCTTAAGAATGTTAAGGATTAACAGATGTGTAGGATAATGTGGCCATTGCCATTATTAATCATAGAGCAAAACTTGGGGTTTATATAATTAAGAGGTCAGATGACTATTCCTTAGAGTCAAGTTGTTTATACAACTTGGTTGAAAGTCAAGGGGAAAAAGAAATGTAGGAAAAAAGAAAGAAAGAGAGAGAGAGAGAGAGAGAGAGAGAGAGAGAGAGAGAGAGAGAGAAAGAGAAAGAGCCATAAGAAGTAAGAAAACCATTGCTCCAAACTTGAGATTTTTGAAAGAATTACTTCATTCTTCAGTAAATAACTTAATGTTATCTTATGATAGAAAAAAATTCTTTATATTTAATGAAAATCAAATGTGTATTTTGTAAACTGCTGTATGATGGCTTTTGAACAAAATCCAAGGACTGATTATAGAGGAAACTACAGAATTAGAAACTTGCAGTAATTAATTTAAAATGTACAGCTTGTAGGCACAATTATACTACCCACAGATTCTAAAATTCTCAAGAGGGAAAAATATATTCTAACTACAGAAAAGTCTCCTTTTATTGAGAATGTTCTACCTCTTTCCATCACTTTTTCTCTCTAGAACCTGATATGTAAGCGATTAATAAAATTATAGAGGAGGTTAGGGATGTGGCTCACGGGTAAAGCACTTGCCTGGCCTAAGTGAGGCCCTGAGTTCAATCCCCAGCACCACAAAAAATTACTACTACTACTACTACTAACAATAAATAAAACAAATACAATTATAGAAACTTGGAGTTAGCAGGGAAATGAGAAATCTTCTAGTCCAAGCCATCTGTTTTAAAATGAGATAAGTCATGCCCCAAGAGGAAAATGACTCACTGGAGACATCTTTACCCCACAAGGATCCCTGTATGTGCCTCTCTGCTGTGCCTCTCTACTGTGCCAGTTGGAGAACCCTGCTCCTTTGGTCCTGTTTCCTGATTCTACTGTAATTTAGGCCTCTTTTCTTTACATCTCATTTCAACTCCTCCTTTTTTATTGTTCTCAATTTCCCTACCTGATTATGAATGGACTGAGGCAAACACAAAGTGAAAGATTTTGAAATTCTTAGACTTTATCAATTGTGTCATTCTTCCCTATAGCTTATTACTTTCAGTATCACATTTACCCTTGAGAATAAGCAGATTTGAATCCAAAAGGAGATGTGATTTCCTTTTCTATACCAATTGGGTCACCTATGTTGGAAGTTACTGTTATTAAACAAGTGTTCAACATAATACATATTTATTTATTTTAATTGAGGGTTCAAGAGAATAGTTAATTGAGTTAAAACAAGAAGGTAACTTTGAGAAGATACAATGAAAGTTACTTTGAAGTCTAAATAAAATTCCTGGAGTCAGCGGTTTAGTAAAATTATTCAGAATGGTTTGGTTTTTCTGTGAGGAAAGCATGCCAAACAAATTTAGCTTATTTTAAATAAGAAAAACGTACACCCACATACTTCATCATTGCTTGTCACATTTCCACATCCATCGGTGCCTGGCTTTCTGGCCCCATCTGGACAAATGGCTGTGATGTTGAAATAGACACCTTGTACCTGGTTTTCCACCTGCACTTTCACTTCTGAAATGAGTTTCTGTGGAGACATCCTCTTTTAATTAAATGCTGCAGTGGTTTCAAATATAAGCAATGAAGCAGAGTCAAGCTTATCCAATTACTCTAGGTTTAATTTTTTACTAAGTCAAAGAGTCTGTCTCTGTAAAAGGATGAATAAATACAGTGTTTCCACATAATGACCCAATTACGTTTGAAATATGTAAGAAATACTGAAAGATTAGATTATCTGCATTTAAATGGTTCTATTTTTTCCCATTGTGCATTTTGATTACTTCAAAACTATTTCTCACTCAACCTTTTATGAAAATTATCTTTCAAAATTCAGTGCTACTTACATATTATGATACAGTTTAAGTAAAACATTGAGAGCATATATCACAAAAGGTGAATTTCCATAGCTAAAAACATGAAATATGCTTCTGACAGAAACAGCTGTTAAAGAAACATTTTAATTTCAAACACTTTATACTATCATGAAAGCTAAAATGCCTTATTGATACAGAGTTGAAAGGTACAGTTTTGGAAGGAATGACCTGACAGACATGTTCCTCTAAGAATGGCTTATAAATTGTGTTAAGACCCGAGGGCTTGCTTTTGTTAGTCAAATTTGTACCAAGCCTTCATTCCAAACTAGGGCTTCTAAACTAGGCAGAAAAAAATTCATTGATTTACTCACTCATTTATATGCTCATTCAGTATATGATTTAGTGGCTATCATGTATTAGGTATATAGTAATTTCTTCTATCACAATCTCTTAAGTTCCAAAGGATCTAGCTACCTTAAATATGTCTTTCAGATCTGTGAGCATTTTATCCCATAAAACTAAGAGTCAACTATATGCAAAAACCCATAGATTATACTTGTAAATAGAGGAAAAAAAGTGGCAGTGTAGGAAGAAAAAAATACTTTCAGAGGATTCTAATCCTTTACTTGAATAATTTTTCTTTTCCAATGGTATAATCAATAAAGATACATGGGCTTACTTATTAATAATTGAGCATGGAATTCCGGTAGCATATCCTTAGGACAAAATACTTTCCTCAAATTCGTGAGTATTATTTGGATTAAAAAAGACTATCTCAGCACCCCTCCTCCCCATTTTGAGGCAGGGTCTTACTATGTTGCACAGACTGGCCTGCAACTTGCAATCTTCCTGAGCAGCTAGAATTACAGGCCTATACCATCATGTTAGAGAAGTCACACACTGTAACTGTTAATTGAATAATTTTGGCAAACCAAAAGGAACTTTCAAGGACATGCAAATGATGAATATGTAATAATATGTCAGATCAGAAGGAAATACTTAATTCAAGGAGTGTGCTCAGTTTACCCTTCAGAAATTCTGTTTAAGACTTTAAGCCAGTTAGGCCCATGTTTTTCAAGCAATGTGTAAAGACAGATCTCTAAAATATTTCCCAGTTTTAGGATGTAGGAATTAATCTCCTGACACAATCTGAAGCTTCTCATTTAATATCTAATCAGTAATGGGACAGATTATTTTTTCTGTTTTAAGATTCTTCAATGAATTGGGAATTGTTTCTGTTGTATTGTGAAGACAAGCTAAAATTTCAGAAGAATTTTGAAAATATAGACACATAAAAATGACAGAATCTCAACTAAGGTAGTTAGCCAGAGCTGAGTTTGTTTTGTTTTTTAATTGATGCCACTATAAGATCAGTCAGAACCACAGTGGGCTCAGACATCCCACATCTGTTCTAGACAAATAAAGAACGTTGAAGCAAATACTTTGGTCTCCTTTCCTTGGATACTGTCTGACACAAAGGTGAAAAGTTGTCAGTTTATTCTCTTTGTTTGGGGTAATAAATGGGGTAATAATACTATAGCAATTCAGTCCTAACAGTATAAATTCCTTTCTTATTTGGATTCTTCTCAGAAACAAACTCTTTATGGGAAAAAATTATATGCACATATGATTTTTCTTGATAAAAATCCCTATTCATAACACTCTTTTGTGAGAGATGTCATTCCTTATTTCATTCTACACAGTTTCAGACACAAAATAAAAGTTCCCAGCAAAAATAATCCAGCAAGGTTTATTTTCCTTTTAAAGAATAACTTTCAATAATTCTTCATTGTATATCCCATGTCTACTTCCTGCCTTTCCCTTTTGTACTCAAGTTGAAGGCAGGTGCTCCTTGAAGATGATTAGAGAAATCTGAGGTTTTTCTCCACGTTTTGGCTGTTCTTTACACTATTCAACTCTTACATGTTTGGGAAGGGAATCAGAGAATTTGGGAAAATGAGACTTTATAACTGGCCCATAAATTCAAAATCTAATCGAGCAAGCTTGATACTGCATAAAAACGACAAAAGAAAAATAGGTGATATCACAAAGCAGGAAACACCTGGGGCATGACGTTGAACACCTGGATTCTGATCCTGATTCTTCTGATTAGCTGTGTGACCTTTGGTTAATTTGCTTCACTTCTCTGTTTCTACAAATATACAATGAGAGTAGTAACACCTGCCTAGGTGAGGATTAAACGAAGTCATGTGTGAAAAGTGTCTGGTTCTTAGTGGTATTACAATATTACAGCACATAGGACATGAAGCCATGACCCAGTTTGAGAGAACAGATGTTTCTTTAAATTCTTTGCATTCAGTTGCCCACTCTTCACAGGATTGATGAGAGCATACAACCATAAATAACAGACCATACTTGTCAAGGTGATTCTTTTACTCAAACTGTTTTGATGAATCTGCTCAAATAATTGACTGAACAATCAAATGATTGATCATAGAGAATAAAATCATCTTAGTAATCTCTATGTCCCAGATAATTCATTTCCCCTGGCAGGTTTTTTCTTTAAATAACACTGTGGATTTCATAATTCATGACAAAGGAAATTATGCAATTTCTTGTTAACAAAATGCTTTCTGTAGCCATGAGTAGGTAACTCATTGAGCATTGGATTTGGAAGAAAACTGAGAAAGTCTCAGGCCCAGGGTTGGATGGCTATCAACGAGACCACATAGTCTCCCAAGGGACTATGGTAGTTTATGCTAACACCAGGCCTAAATGCCAGATTCCCTGTTCCTAATTTTATGTTCTTTCTACCACTCCTCTCAAGATGATACAGCATTAGTTGGTATGTTGTCACAGAAATGTTTATTTGGAAAGTTAAAGTTTATTTGGCAAAAATCGTATATGATATATGCATACCTTGTAGGCTTCTACTACCAAATTGTTGAGGTTAGCAGCCTTTGATTCTATCTCACCAGCAATGGTGCCAGGCAAAAGGGGTAGAAGGTCCTAGAAAATACATCAGTGTATTTACATAATGGCAAATTCTGCAGTGGTTCAGTGATCAACAAATATTTAATATTTTTCCATTACCAATGGAAGATGAGACATTATATGAAGGAAAAATATAAAACATGAAAAATATAAGCAACCTGGTAGGACTGCAAGCCCTTATACCCATGAAAAGGTAGTGTGTGTGTGTGTGTGTGTGCGCACATGCAAATAAATATGCATGAGCATGGGTGTGTACATCCTGAATTACATGATGACCTAAAAATATCATCAGAATTATATCAGAATTTCCAAAGCATCTTCCATGGAACACAGCCCTAAGAGACTTAGAACATAAAAAATGTTCTAAGGGCAAATAAGTTTGGGAAGTTCTGCATATCTTTATTCTATCCAGAGATCCAAATTGCACATTTTCAAACTAAAACGTTGAGCAGTCCTGTAATTTGTAAATAATTTGACTCAGTTTAATGCAACATTCCCCAATGCTTCTTTAAATGCCAAACTCTTTTCTTACATTATATATATATATATATATATATATATATTTTATAGAACTGCTGATCTTTGGGACATGTTGTATCAGACAGTAGGAAAATCAAAGTTACAGGTGGAGCTTCAAAGAAGAGGAGTTTGTGATGGGTAATGCTTAATAATTTTGGAGGATATGCTATTACCAGGGAGAATGTGAGAATGAGCAAAGGTTTACAGGGCTACAGGAGGAAGAAAAGCAGTTGGACTAGAATAAAGGTGCATATTTATAAGAATTCATATTATGAAAGTCTTGAAATCCACTTATTCACTCATTTTTTCAGTTCACAAGCATCATTAACTTTCTTCCATATACTATCCATATTTAAACACCAACAATTTGTTATCTCAAGTCATAGGGAAACTGTATCACAGATTTTTAAAGTTCATTTATTAACAGATGCCTTTATTGAGCATCTAATAATACTACTTTGGAAATGCTAACTTACTAGACTACATAGTTTCTGTCCTTAAGGATCTCACAGGTCTATAAATGATAATTCCATAAAATATAAGCCACATGAAGCATTTGTGCACAGAAGATATTAAGCAGGATGCCTGGCAAGGACTGCAGAGCTGGGGAAAGTTATCAGGGGCTGTTTCCTTAAGGAGCTGACTTATAAGCTCTTCATAGAGGATGCTGAGGGGGGAGTGAACCCAGTAATGAGAGAGAGAATGACTTCCACATATGGGGGTGCAGTGGGGGCAGCAAGAACAAAAGCCCAAAGAAAGAAGCAGGTTGGTGAGTGTGTGTGTGCGGGGGAAGATCAGGCACACTGCTGGAGGGACAAGGGCAAGGTAGGGAAAAGAGGCCCTAGAGAGAGGTAGATAGAACCAGGTGCCAAATTAGAAACTCGGTCCTCTAAATCATAGGGAGCCCCTAGGACATTTTGCTGTAGAAGGTACTGTGGACATACTTGTGATTTCAACACATCATCTAGCACCATGTAGAGAATGGATTTGGGGGATGAGTTTCAAGGCTGTTAGGATCCACATGAAAAGATGGGTGATAGAAAAAGATCCATGAGCAGCTAAAGTAGGTGCCTACAAGGGCGTGCGTGGGACTCAGCAGGGCTCATATCCGGCTTTTGGAGCCTGATGATGTTTACTTTGCTCACAATTCAGTTAATAATAAACCCGGTTTATAGTTTATCAGTCAGTAGCAAATTTATAAAGGACGAGGGAGAATGTGGGAGAACCAATAACACTCTGAACAATAGAGAAAGAGGAAGCAAAAGCTATCCAAAGCTACATGGTATTCCAAAGTCAACTATTCAGCTTACAGGTTAAGATCACAAGATTTGAGTTGTTAGAGAACTCTGGGCAAGTATTTATCCTCTCAAAATGTTTCCCCATCTTAAAATGAGCAGACTAATAAAACTGACCTCACTCAGAGAGATGGTAAGATCTCAGATGCTTTAGTGTTTCTGAACTCGGTACCTGGCAATAGTTAAGTACTCAGTAAGTAGACGCTGTTCCTCTTGTTATTAAAATGGTTAAAGCCATTTTATTTGGGTCAGAGCCCTACTTCTGTGGATGTTAATTTGTTGTCACCTTAAAAACGTGGCTTCATGGTATATGGAAATCAGGGAGGGACTAAAGTTTCACTACATATTTCTAAAGGAATAAATGATATGATTAAAGTGGCACTTTCAGATGACAAATGTGGCTGTTAGGTGTTAGGTAAACCAGGGAAAGTAACACCAGTTTGTGGACAATGAAAATGATTTTAAGTATCCATTGAAACCAAAAGGTAATATAGTTTCTCTAAAGTTTTAAAAAGTAAGTAAGGGTGCTTGCACCTAGCCAGTGAGAGGAGCTTGCAGTTGGAAAGTAGAAGGAAGAAATAAAGATAGTAAAGAGATGAAGATCTGGTGGATAGCGATGCATGTTGGAAACACGGACACCACAGCATTATAGAAATGAAGAAAGAGATTCTAGAAGACAGACCCTAAAAAACCCAAAGACAACTATAGTAAGGCACAGAAGAGGAATTCTATGTTGAGCAACTGCCCCGAAGGATTCAGGACACCACTGAGACCACACCTGAATAGGGGATTTGGCTGGCTCGGTTACCTCTCAGGCTCTTCCTGGTCCTTTAGTGGAAAATATACACCAAAGCTAGATGTGCTGGTGCTGTGGAAAATCAAGCAGATAAGTCTCTAACTTTAGCCTATGGTAAGAATACGTCCATGGCTAGATTATAAGCAGGAATCTGGACATGAAAGGTATAGATATGAAGTGTGAAGTACTTTCACCTGATAAGAATCTTTCTTGTTGTTGTCACATCCATCATGTCCTTCAGTGTTAGGCTATGTCTATGTATATTAGGTAAAATTCTCAAACAGCATTTAGTGCATGACTTGTTTCTATGAGTTACAAACCTAGGTCGAATTTGTACTTAAATGCTAATTTAAGATACAATAAAATGTACTTTAGTTAATACATTATTAAATTCAGATTATACAATTCCAAATTCTTATCTCTGGTTCCAAGAAGTGCCCTAATTTCAACTACTAATGTAAACATTCTAGTTCGTATGTTTAGGAATTGACATACCTTATACCAATGAAATTGTTTTCCTTGAACTGCAAAAATGACATTAATGTTGTTGTCTATTAGTTTTTCCGAAAGTTGGCCCAGAGAGGGATGTTCCTGCAATGGATAATGAAATAAAGAAAGGAATGAAAATTTGTAGCTCAGCCCCACACACATCCAAACAGCTACTATGAAGAAAGCCTTGTGACTTACGCAACAACATACTTACTAGGGAAGGGTTATGGTTTTACTAGAGATATTTAAATTCTTTTCATATATAACATCAATTTGTGCTCTATATGTGTTATATGAATTGTGATGCATTCTGTTGTCATATATAACAAAATAAAAAAGAATAAGTTAACATGATAAAAAAAAT